>NW_018232806.1:0-12885 GCF_001263595.1 Phalaenopsis equestris | reverse complement strand
TTTTGGTTTTGGTTTTGGTTTTGTGGCTATTCTGATAGTTTTATTTTCATGCAAGAAGACATGCAAGTATGCAGGTATAAAAGCACAGTATGAAGATACAAGAAAGACAACATTGAAAACTGTAAAAGCGTACCTGGCGAGTCTTCTCGTTCCACCACCTAAAATTCAAAATCCATGTTAATGCAGTTTATATAGAGACAAAAATTAAGATTTTGGTAGTTTTCATAACCCTATGTCATATCTTGGTGGGTCCTTAGGAATTTAATTAAGGATAATTTTGTCAAACAAAATAGATTAAGTTTAGTAGATCTCCGATGTATCCAATAGAGCTAGAGAAAGAAGCAGATCCGTGCCACTTTCTCGCTGCCTAGTGGAAAATCCCAAGTTCTTTTAAAATTATTATGTTGCTTAATAATTGATCCTGTAAATCACCCTAATGCTCAATGAATATTGATGTTTCAATTATCCTTAAGAATAGGAGAATAGGGTAATTATCACTTAATAGGGTAATTATCACTTATGATTCAATTTAAAAATTATGTGGGTGAAGACCCTTAAAGAGGCAAGTTAGTATTATTGGAACACAACCAATTTTTGATCCTAATTGGGCTTGTAATGTTTGAAGGATGTTTTAATTTTCAACAATATTTACTTTTTTAATCCTCATTTAAATGAAACTTGATTTAACTTAAGTCACTACTAAGCCCTTAGGACCTAGGTGGGTGTCTCAATTAGTTTTGAAAAGGTGAAGCTTTAGGTGGTCATGATTCATGATTGGAATTGTATTTGAAAGTCAAAATAAGGGTATTAAATTGATTAATTTTTTACTTCAAAAGTCATACCCCTAAGTCCTGGATTCATTTTATTTTAATAAACTTCCAAATTTTAATAATTTAGAAATTTTTTTACTTAATTAAGAAAGTAAGGTTGGTTTCTACCAGTCAACCCATTGTGTTTCAAACATCAAATAAATTAACTAAGATCAGAGGTTACCCATTTCCCTCCTTAAATTAAGCCTAAATGTTAATTAAGGCTAATTTTCCAAAATTACACATTTGCCCTTAAGGCTCTATCACTTCATAATTTGTCAAATTCAATTCAAGTGACCTTCAAGTTGTTATCCTACCTCATTCATGGGTCAATTAAGACATCAGAGGAGAAAATAAGATTTTTCAAAATTTAAAAAACATCAGAGGAGAAAAATGTGATTTTTCAAAATTTAATTTAATTTATATAATTATTTTCATGCAAAAATAGGATTTTTCAAAGAAAATTTCTAACTTGACCAAGGTAAATCCTAATCTCTTGAAATTTTTACTGGAGGTAGAATTAGACCAGAAAAGTCTATGGACCAAATTTCATAATTTTTTGAATTTTATTTGAATTTTAAAAATTATTTTAAGTTCTAGCGTATTTTTTAAATATAAACTATTTTAAATGGAGAAAATTAAGTTTTGTATTTTTGAAAAGTCTCCCTAAGGTAGGAAACTCAGAGAAGAAGATTTTATATTTTTTGGAATTTTACTTGATTTATTGGAATTATTCTTAATGAAAATCCATTTTAGCCTTTAAAAATCCTTTTTTAGAATTGAAATTCAGTATCTTTATTTAGAAAACTAGAAAAAATATTCTAATTATTCCTAAGTACTTATAATTCTAGAAAAAATATTCTAATTATTCCTAAGTACTTAGGAAGCAATTTAAAATATTTCCATGAGTTTTATTATTTTTGTGATTTTTATGGATTTTTAATTATTTTGAATATTTAAAAAATAAACTAAAAATGAAGTTTTTATTTCAAATATCATTTTATTTTTATAAAATGCCCCTGATCACAGAGAACTCAAAAAATAGGTTTTCATAAATTTTTTAGTTATATTTTGATTTTTAAAAATCATTTAAATGCCAAAAATGATGTTTATCTTTAAAATTCAACTTAAGTTATCAAATGAACTCAAAATATTTTCAAATTTTTATGGTGTATTCTCTAGATCATAAATAATAGTGGAGATTACAAATCAAGTCATTTAAATATTTATATCTTTCAAAATTAATTATCTTAGTGATTTAGTGTTCATGAAAATTAAGTACATTTTAAATGGCTTGACCCATGAAATTGTTTCCAAAAGCTACTCTAGTCATGGTAGATCTTCCAAATTTTTCATGGAATTTTTTAATCAACATGGTAATTTCCATGATTATTTTAAGGAAATTATGTGCAAAAACTTAAAAAATATGGATCTATGTTTAGGAACCTTTTTTGACTTTGGAAAAATCAGAGGATGTTCCCTTTAATAGAGGCTAAAGTATTCCAAAAATTCAATCTATAGTGATAAGTCTACATGCATGGAGAATCAAAACATTCAAATCAGTATTTAATTAATTAAAAATAAAATATACATCACATGGACCTAAAAATATTTCCACATTGTTCTTCTTTGTTCACTGAGCAAGTGGGTATTTTTATTTTATTTTTATGATTTTTCAATACAAAGTTATGAATTTTTGAAGTTAGCGGTATTTAAATAAATAGGAAAAATCCCTATTTATCTATTTAAACAGCGTGTGCTGATTAGATCCTAGGCAACCCCAAAGGCACGCGTGTCGCGCTCTCGCTTGGGTTGGATGCCGCCATCCACGTAGCTGCTGACTCAGCCCGCGGTTTATGTTTCGAAGTGCTGTCCGGCTTGATTTCCTCCGTCCATTCGATACACGCTTGATCAAACAGCTCCCCGTCATCGTCCCCAATAGAATGACCCCGTGACCGTCCACACTAAAAACCTAATATTTCAGCCTAGACTCAACCAAATCACTTTGGGTTTCATCCTATGGACTCTTCTAAGTGAGACGAACACATCCATACGATAATCATGCAATTAAAATAAGCCTAATCAAATGTAGAATCAAAATAGGTTCGGGAGGGAGAGAAGTTTTATACCTTTTGCTATGAGAAGTGAAGCTCCAATCAGATGGTCTTAGCACGTTCATTAGGGTCTAAAGATGCTAGGGATTAAGCCTCTTGTTGTGGTGTAAGGCTGAAGAAAGAATTCGATCACAGCCAAATTTGGGTGTTGGTCTAGAGCTATGGTAGAGGCTCTGTGGAAGGGGGATTTTATGAAGCTTTGGCTTCTTTCACTGTTGTGAAGGTGTGGGTAAAGTTAATTTGAGTTTTGTGGAGTGTGGAGGTCTAATGAGCTTCGTCTTGGTTTCCGGCAAGGTTTCGAGCTCAAAATTTAACTCCGATAGTGGAAATTGGTGAGGGAAAGTAGTTGGGATGCACTTAGGGGATCTTATGGAAGCTCTGTGGTCAATTTGGGGAGGTTTCTCTAAGAAATTTTCAGCACTCCTTGCCATGGCAGTGGGAGGTGCTTTTTATAAAAATGGCAAAGGAGTGACTGTCATGGCCAGTTAGAGGGTGTAATGTGGTGCTTAGGTGGAGGGCAGAGGAGCTCTACAATTCAATTTTGCTGAGCTGGCCTCTAGGTATGATTTGGGTGAAGCTCCATGGGGGTGGCTCTTGGTTTGGCCATTTTTAGGCCACTAGGCTGGCTGACCGGCCAGAGGGGTGGCTAGGTGCTCAGGGCATCCAGAGGAATCCATCACAATAATTTAATGCAAATTTGTTTTGATTTGCCAAGGATATCTTAAGCATGTGTTTTCTGGGAATAAGATCCCTTAATTTGGTGGACCTTTGGTCCATGGCTTAGTTTAGGTGGTTAGATGGGTTTTGGCTCAGTCTTAGGGGTCAACTAATGGTTGAGGTAGAGTTAATTTTGTTGCTTTAGGGTGGTTGGGTCATATTTAGTGCATGGGTTCAATGTGGGTTCAAGTGATCAAAGTTTAGGTTTGGGCTAGGTTAGCCACGTCAAATGACCCGAATAAATGTTGCATTTGGTGTGGATGATAATAATGAACAACTTTGGTGAAGGATGGAAGTGGTTTTTGGCTCAATTGAAGGGTCAATTTGAGAGAATCTTGAATTTTAATCAATTTGGTCATGTTGGGCTAGGATTGGGTTTATGTTGAGCTAGCCTTGGGCTAAATCCATGAAGAGTTTTCAACATTATTTGGATGCCAATTGGGGGTTAAGGCAACCAATTGGGTGAAATTTGGAACTTAGCCAAGTTGGGGCTAAATTTGGGAATTTTGGATTTAGGCCAAAATCAAATAGATTTGAGGCTTCACCAAGGCCAGGAGTCTCCCAAAAGTATCAAGGGACCAAAGCTTAGAAGTTCTGGGTTTAGAACAGTGAGTGATTGTGAGTGCAAACAGATGCCTTAGCCCTAGACTAACACCCAGGGTCAACCCTAAGGTCCAGCAATCCTAAGGGTGACTCATCTTGAGTTTCTTCCATAGTGACCCCACCTACTAAGTGCTAGAGGTTAGTACCAATATGTGGAACATCAAATTGAGTAGAGAAGAGTTTGAAATTTCTAATGGTGAGGGCTCCTTGTCTAATTTTCTAAGAATAGTCAATAGAAATGTTTTATGGCTAGACCTTAGGCTACTAAAGAGGAAAAACTGAACCTCAACCAAAAGTGAGTTCAACAAATGGACCCCCAATAAGTGTGGTGTGCTAGGCAAGCACAACACGCGTATTGGCGTTGACCGATGAGATAAAAAAAAACCAATACAAATTCCTAAGTTAACAGAACCAGAAATATGTGTAGATTTGTGTGTGTGATTTGTTTCCGCTGGGGAAATTAGTGGGTGCATATTTGATCAAGTCAAGGAATAGGGACTTTCACTGGGGATTGGAGAGTAGATTTTGAGTTATGAAATTTCAGAAATTTCTAGAAGATGGGGGTCAGTACGCAAGTACTGACCCCGAGGTGAGAATTGAAATTAAGGTATCAATTCCAAAAAGATAGGAAGATTTGGAATTTCGGTACCGACCTCAAAAGATGAGAATCAAAATTTAGGTTCTGCTCCAAAAATGAGATTTGAAATTTATGTATTAATCTCGAGAAGAGAGTTGAAATTTAGGTATCAACCTCAGTCGACCTCGAAAGGTGAGAATCAAAATTTAGGTACTGATTCAAAAATGTGAGAATCGAAATTTAGGTATTAATTTCAAGAAGAGAGTCAAAATTTAGGTATCAACCTCAAAAGGTGAGAATCAGAATTTAGGTAATCAGAATTTAGGTACTGAAGAATCAGAATTTAGGTACTGATTCAAAAATGTGACAATTGAAATTTAGGTATCAATTTCAAGAAGAGGGTTGAAATTTAGGTTTCGACCTCGAAAGGTGAGAATTAGAATTTAGGTACTGATTAAAAAATGTGAGAATTGAAATTTAGATATCAATTCCAAGAAGAGAGTTGAAATTCAGGTATCAACCCAAAAGGTGAGAATTAGAATTTAGGTACTGATTAAAAAATGTGAAGTGAAATTTATGTATTAATCTCGAGAAGAGAGTTGAAATTTAGGTATTGTCCTCGAAAGGTGAGAATCAGAATTTAGGTAGTGATTAAAAAATGTGAGAATTGAAATTTAGGTATCAATTCCAAGAAGAGAGTCAAAATTTAGGTATTGACCTCGAAAAGTCAGAATTAGAATTTAGGTACTGATTCAAATGTTAATTGAAGTTTATGTATCAATTTCAAGAAGAGAGTCGAAATTTAGGACCTCAAACGGTGAGAATCAGAATTTATGTACTGATTCAAAAATGTGAGAATTGAAATTTTGGTATCCATTTCAAGAAGAGAGTCGAAATTTAGGTATCGGCCTCAAAAGGTGAGAATCAGAATTTAGGTACTGATTCAAAAATGTGAGAATTGAAATTTAGGCATCAATTCCAAGACGAGAGTCAAAATTTAGGTATTGACCTCAATAGGTGAGAATCAAAATTTAGGTACTGATTCAAAAATGTGAGAATTGAAATTTAAGTATCAATTTCAGGGAGAGATTCAAAATCTAGGTATCGACCTCAAAAGGTGAGAATCAGAATTTAGGTACTGATTCAAAAATGTGAATTGAAGTTTAGGTATCAATTTCAAGAAAAGAGTCAAAATTTAGATATCGACCTCAAAAGGTGAGAATCAGAATTTAGGCACTGATTCAAAAATGTGAGAATTGAAATTTAGGTATCAATTCCAAGAAGAGAGTCGAAATTTAGGTATCGACCTCAAAAGATGAGGATCAGAATTTAGGTACTGATTCAAAAATGTCAGAATTGAAATTTAAGTATCGACCTCAAAAGGTGAGAATCAGAATTTAGGTACTGATTCAAAAATGTGAATTATTCAAAAATGTGAATTGAAGTGTGAATTGAAGTTTAGGTATCAATTCCAAGAAGAGAGTTGAAATTTAGGTATCGACCTCAGAAGGTGAGAATCAGAATTTAGATACTGATTCAAAATAATGAAAATTGAAATTTAGGTATCAATTCCAAGGAGAGAGTCAAAATTTAGGTATTGACCTCAAAAGATGAGAATCAGAATTTAGGTACTGATTTAAAAAAAAATATGAATTGAAGTTTAGGTATCAATTTCAAGAAGAGAATCAAAATTTAGGTATCGACCTCACAAGGTGAGAATTAGAATTTCGGTACTGATTCAAAAATGTGATAATTGAAATTTAGGTATCAAGTCTAAGAAGAGAGTCGTAATTTAGGCATCGACATCAAAAGGTGAGAATCAGAATTTAAGCACTGATTCAAAAATGTAAATTGAAGTTTAGGTATCAATTTCAAGAAGAGAGTCAAAATTTAGGTATCGACCTCGAAAGGTGAGAACCAGAATTTAGGCACTGATTCAAAAATGTGAGAATTAAATTTTATAAAGAGCTTGCGGTGTTGAATTTTTAGAAGTGTGTCATGTGAAAAGGTTGACTTTGTTGAAAAAGATTTGTAGAGCTTTGGGGGGTTTTGTGCAGAATGCAAAATTCCGCGAGGATGTGAAAAGAGTTAATGCAAATAAAGATGGTTGTGTTGGGCGCACAAAGAGTAAGAAACTCTGAAATGAGAGAATCCACTCAACAGATTTTTATCAGTTTTAATTTTTTCAAAATATGTCTTTAAAGTTTTAATTTTAATTGGTTGGTTTTTCTCAAAAGAAATTTTTTTAGTTGTTTATTTATCGGTGATTAATTTTATTTAAATTTTATTTATTGTTAAAGGTTTGTTGTTTCGTTCTTTGTTCATTGAAATTCTGAACCAACGTGTGGTTCATGGCTTTCATCCATCGCACAAAAAGGCAAATGACAAAAAGGCACACTAGTGAGAAAAATCTTCGTTAATCTGCTTCAATAAAAACATGTCATGGATCAAACATAGGCTAACACCTCAAAAGGTACAATATATAGTCCATGTCGAAATACATTCAGAACATCTCATGCTATGAATACATTGCAGGCTGAATATATCAGATACATATCATGTTGCTAAAAAAAGTGAACCCTCTGACCGTTAATACTAGGTATGACGAGCTCCTGATCAAGCAGACCTTCTAAGTCATGCTCCAGGATAAGAGTTCCCTTTGCAAGTACTTAGAGGTACAACCCTCTCATAGCTCGTACGACAGTAGTTCTTCCAGTTCTGGGTCCGATTGAAATCCATACGGCATTTTGCTATCATCCATTCTGCAGAAAGTCACAGACACCCTACGGTGTCATACCCCTGGAATGCAATGTTTGGCAATGTCTGCACTATTGCCTTTAAGAACAAGTAATGAACCGACTGGTAGAGGAATCTCCATAGATCCTCGAAATTCACCAGGGCCAACGATATCTATTTTTTTCCCAAATAAAATATTGCTTTTGCTCATAAATGAGTCCGTGCAGAAGGGCCTCACGAAATCGTGGTGATCAATGTGTGGAAGTATGCAATCACCCTCTTCATAGATATTGATAATGCAACTGTTAGCAATGCAGGTAGGAGGTAGAATCTTCCATTTGATCATTCTCTTGATCATCCATTTTATTGTTGGCGGTAGCGGATCTACTTGGTCATGTATGAGGATCCCAAGTGGATTCCCTTGTCTGTCATTCATGAAGTTATAACAACAGCCACACTGGATGGTGATTATTCACTTCCCTCTCATCCACTTCTTTGGCTCGAAATATGTCTTTTCCATGAGAAGGCCCGCTCCGCTTGGCCTCTATCTCTTAAATCAAAGATGCAGTCCAGAATGCTTCTTTCATCATTTTTGGAGAAAACCCTGGTATACAGCTCTAGGCCTTCCAGTATATTGATGAACTTTCCTTGAACTTCTTCATAAAGTTCAAATTCTCTTTTATTTACTTTATTTTTGTTGTAGTATTCTATCATACCAGGGGTTGGAAGCTGTCGCGGACATTCTTCCCTTTGAGCATTGGCACATTGGCAAGAACCCAAACAGGAACCCAAACTGGCGCTGGTTGATCTAGAGCATGAGACTTGGCCTCTAGCGGGATGTACGACCCTGGGCTCCACGGTACATACTGATCCGTCCCCAGTGGGACATACAGTTCTTCCATCATAAAATCCGAAGCCTAAGATCCATTGACGCTTGAGGTGTACTCTTTCAATGTACTGAAACGTTGTAGATGCAAAACATTGCAATCCGGGCATTCTACAAACACCCCCGTGGCTGATGTCCCGGCCGGTATTTCAACGTTGCACGTCGGGCAAACCTTGTACAAAACATCTGAAACTGAAAGTGTGTTTGACTCTGTCACAAACCCTGATTCTTCATCCATGGTGGGTAAGCTAGCAGAAGTTTCTTTCAAGCCTGGATCATAAATATGCCCCTCAGGAATAGGGGTGAGCAAGTCGTTCGTCTATATTTGACGTCTGCGTTCCTGTCGTAGAAAAGCTCTTTGCTTCTTGCGGCTGGCGTTTCTGCGTTGCGTCTTGCAAAGTAGAGTGTTTGGTAGTCATCCGTTATTGGCGGCTATTAATCCTCCAGCAGTTGTAGCTACCATGGAGGGCAGACGGTTGGGCCCTTCCATTGTATCTTGCTCTGCTATCACGTTCTTGCCTTTGAAATGAGGGCTAATAATTTGCTCATCAATAGGGCGGTCACAACCCCATGTTATGAAGATAATTCATTTAAAATAGTTGACTACGTCCATGAGAGGACCTTCGTAGTCCATGTCAACCTGGTTAAAATCCATGTTGAAGTCAATGGTACCGCCCTGCGGTGCCATCTCATTTAGTGCGAGGCTCCAGCCATCCTGGAAGGCAAAGATCAGTCTTTGTCCCGACATTTTTCTGCAGACTACAGGAAAAACGTCAGTGGGCCAAAAATTGTCATGAACAAGAACAAAACAAAGTATTTATTAAAGTAAATTTCAGTTTATTTTGATTAATGAATTGTTTATTTTATGTATGAGTTTTCTTAAATTTAGTGGAATATTATACTTAAAAGTGGAAAGAAGAAAATTTGAAGTTTAAAATTTCTTTCTCAAAATTTTCATTATATGGAGGTAATTACAAAATTCTGACCCGATCATAGACATTTGGCCACATAGATATCCCTAAAACAATCAAAGTTTCCAAAGTTTTAAAGCAAGCAGAGGCAAGCGGTGTTAGGTCACGTAATAAGTTTTCAGATAACATCTGTTTATTGGTAATATGGGTCTTTTGCCCTGGAAGTCCACTAACAGGTAGGCCCCTCCTGTGTAGACCTTTTCAATGTCAAATGGTCCCTCCCAAGTTGGCTCAGATTTTTCACCTATTTTGTGGCGTGTTTTGTATATCAACATGGACGTAGTCAACTTTGAATGTCCTTGGGTGGACCAATTTTTCATGGGCTCATACCATCTTTGCCTGATAAAGCTCCAAATGTTATTGTACCTCTAGTAATTTTCCCTTAAGATTCTCTAGTTCTTCAAGTCTGAGTTTTGCACTTTCTTCCATGGTGAGTTGGTTGGTAATGGCGACTCTGAGAGATGGTGTCTGGATTTCTAGCAGTAGCACGGCCTCGGCTCCGTACACAAGCATGTAGGGTGTACACTGAGTGGGAGTCTTGAAAGTCGTTTGGTAGGCCCACAAGACTTATAATAGTTTGTTGTACCAATCTCTTTTGTTTTCATCAAGTGTTTTCTTCAAAATCTGTACCAGTGTTTTGTTAAAAGCCTCAGCCAGACCATTTGCTCTGGGATAGTAAATTGTAGAGTATCTACAATCTATCCCGTGTCTTTTGACGAAATTGGTGATCTTTGTACTTCTTAAAGCTATCCCATTGTCGGAAATTATTCTTCGCGGTACTCTGAAACGGTAGACGATTTGGCTTTTGAAACAATGAAGGACGTGTTGTGTTGTAACCTCACGTAGCGGTACTTCCTCTGCCCATTTGGAGAAGTAATCTGTAGCGGCAAGTATAAACATGTGTCCTCTGGAAGATGGAGGGTCTATCAGACCTATTATGTCCATGCCCCAACACTCGAATGGCCACGAGGCAACAGTTGGGTGTAGCACATTCGGAGGCTGGTGTAAGACCACCCCATGCACTTGGCATTGGTGACATCTTCTGGTTGTATCCATGCAATTGGACGTCATTGCTGGCCAATAATACCCGAGTCTTTTAATCTTCATTTTCATTTTTGGCCCTGACTGGTGAGAGCCACACAATCCGACATGTACCTCTTTAACAATATTGTGTGCTTCGGCTCTACTCAAACACCGTAGCCACATCTGATCGAATGATCTTCTGTAGAGAACATTTCCCATCAGGGCGTAAGACATAGCCCTTCTTGTGATGCAGTGTGCCTCAGACTTGTCTTCTGGCAGCTTTCTAGTATGCAAATATTCTATTAATGGCTTGCACTAATCTTCGTCGATGTATGTATGCAACTGTATTTATTTTTTCTTCCTTTTCAAGCTTGTGTAGAGTTTTGAAGTCGATCTGAGACAAGCCTCGTCTTCCTTGCATTGTGACTTCAATGGAAAACTTACCGCGACTTTATATATGCTTAAAAATAAAAGTAATTAATATTGCTGCTAAAAGATTTAATTCCTCAGAAAATGTACCAAAACATAATAACAGTTATAGATTTGATAAATATGAACATAATAAATATTCAGTAATTGTAAAGTCACACTTATCAATGCAAGTATACATATCGCTCAAGTAATATAGGGCTCTAATGGAGTCCTAGATATCGATCCCATAGGGAGTAATATTAGAACTACGAACTAGACCTTAGAAAATCAATACTTTAATCACAAAAACGAAGTTCAATTTGCTTATCTGTCGCTAATAGACAATTGAAATAAATATGTAATTTTAAAAACTAAATAACTAAATATACTAATGAAGGTTCAAATGTGATATTCAATATATAAGAAAGCATCCTTCTCCTTGTCAAGAAATTATAGTGAATGGATAAATGAATTAGTTCAAATTATATTGTGCAAAATAGGAGCATACATATTCTTTACCCATTGGTCCAAGAACATTGAACATTGAATAATCCTATGCTTATTTACTGAATCTGTGGCTAGGCTGGGAGGATATTGGCTCTCACTTCGGAGCTCCCACGTTTCTCTTATTTGAGGGCTAACATCTACACTTCAAACACTCAAACGATAGGACCGAATTGGAGATTTTAGTTTGTCACTCTAAAATCTCCAATTCTAGGCGCGCTAGTATTATTTCCCTATTTATTTGCACCCAACTTCCAAGGTCTTTGACCTCCCCGAATATTTGATGTAATCTTCACTTTAGTTGTAAAACTCAATATATTTTAACAAATTAATTGGTCAGATTGAAAGTAAATTAAGATCAAAGTGAAAAGATCATCACAACTTCTTAAACATTTTCATGGCTTCACCCATTCAAATCACCATTTCACAAATCTCAAGATAAGGAGAAAGACAAAGAAAACTACTCAGATCTCATGAGGCAAACACAACAAAACTCGAAATTCATATATAAAATCAAAGTCATACAAACTACAATAACAAATAAACTTATCTCTAATTTCTCCCCAAGAAAACTCCTCGAAGTTCCTCTGAATCTTTTCATTTCTTTACAACACACAGAATTCCTCTTCGAAGCAGCAAGGAGGAAGAAATCTCTCACTTTCCCTCCACTCTTACAATCTCTCAAAGAATTCCTCACAATTTTTACACTCTAGCAAACACTAATGGAACATTTCTAACCTTCAGGAACTTTAGAGTCTTCTCAATTTTGGACCAAAATCTTCTTTTAAAGTTGTGGATGAGCTTTCCAAAGAGTTGCCTAAGCATCCCTTCAAAATCGTCCTTATCTAAAGCCTGATTGGTCATAACTGCCGAGCTCGTCGTCGGCTGCCTCGCTCCGCTGCCTCGAGGACGTCGTCTGCGGTCCTTCTTAATGAATTAATTCTGGAGTCTCGGGAAAATCTCACTGTTGGCGTGGTTGATGGCGTCGTCGACGCCCTAGTTAAATTATTCACATTAAATTCACTCTTTTTTGCATCTTTTTGCTCCAATGACCCTAATTCATCATTCCTACAACACAACATCAAAAATATATTTCCTTAAAGTGCAATATCATCAAAAATAGTGTAAAAAATGTATTAAAATCTCAACATATTTTCCTCTGGTCAAATCCTCCAAGGGACACGCCATTTCCTTAACAAGTTTTGCTAGAGCGTAGGCATGGGCATTATCCCCTAGAAATCTGATATAAAGTTACATCAGGAATTTGCTCCAGGAGCTTCATCGTGTACCAATGATATTCTGCTAATCTTGGTTTCAAAATTTTATATTGTTCGACGACTTGCTGAATGACTAGTTGGGAGTCACCATAAATGACAATGTTTGTTATATCCATTGAGATTGTCATTTCCAATCCGGTGATTCAAGCTTCATATGCTACTTCCTTGTTGGTGCATCTCAGGCTTCGACACTCTCAGGCTTCGACACTCTTAGGCTTCGACATTCTCGGCTTCAGAGCTATCATGCTTCGACGCCC
>NW_018232805.1:0-2131 GCF_001263595.1 Phalaenopsis equestris | reverse complement strand
CCTTGAATATTTTGAAATCTATTGGACATCCTAAACAACAAATTGGACTTGCCATACTTTGCCCTTGAATCATTCACTAGGATCTTTCGAGATTTAACTAAATCATAGCTTAGGGTTTGATAGCTAAACCTTCATTTACTCTTACAACTTAAATCTTCTTGCAATATTTTATACATGCTTTGCAAGTACTAACCTTTCAGGTGGTGGAACGAGAAGACTCGTCAGGTGCGCTTTTACAGTTTACAGTACCATCTTTTCTTGTAGTTTTCTAGTACCATCTTTTCTTGTAGTTTTTGCAGTATATTTTTATAAAACTTGCATACTAAACAATGATGACACCCTGTATGAAAACCAAAACTACTAGGATAGCCACAAAATAGAAACCAAAACTAAAACTAAAATCAACCAAGATAAAATTCACCACCACAACATTCAAAATATAAGGAAACTCAAAATTTAATCACAAACACCACAAAACAATAATTGTAACTAAATTAAGACGTCTCTATCGAATGGTCGGGAATCCCTCGGATAAGGTAACCTACGATTGCTAACGAGGCTTCCCACGGTCTAAATGAAATTATGAAACCCATTAAGTTGAGTTTTGTAAATTTATTTAAACTAAGTGAATCCAATGAAAAATAGTAGTACCAGAATGAGGGCACCGTAGGATCCTAGCCGGTGTCGCTCTAATCAACTTTAATAAACCCCCAAAAACTTTAAAAGACTACAACCATAGGGCCATCTGATTTGACGCCATAACCTGACACACTAGAACACTTAAACTCATCACGACAAGGAGTTTAGAGCTCGCATGGTGGGCAACACGATCATCTTCAACAGCAAAATACGTCTACATCACCTAAACCAATTATCATTCCCTAGAATTAAATAACCACTCCATAAGACTTTGAGGTAGTTTGCTTATGCAACATAAATCCTCAACTCATCTTTAGGCCTTTGTATAGCTCTGCTATGCAATCTAAGCCCTAGCTTTTCTTAGGATTCTGAGGTTGTCGTATGTCACGACCTAAATTTTCACATATTCCAGGATATTTTTATGATTGTTTCACACGAATATAAGCCCTAACAAATAAAATTAACAAGATGAAATATTTGAATATTTTTCTTCTAAAATGGAGCCAAACCATACGGTAGCTTGGGAAGTCACCGAGGTTCTCCTCCGAATCTATGACATCCCTTAGTTATTCCTTCTTTGGATTCCAAACAAAATGTTTCAAAATTGAACCATTCCCCTTTCACACCTCTATGTCCGATCTCGTTTTAAAGTCCTATCTTTTTTACCTCTCTGAAAACAACAAAATTGAACTCAAAATCATTTCAATCCTTCACCAAAAATCTTCATTACAGTCATTCACACAATTTTAATCAACCAATTGAGCTCAAAGTCATGGCTAGTCTAACCCAACCCAACCTTTAGTCATTTGTATCGAAATTGGACCCATGCACGAAAATTGACTTAAGCCATGCATAAGCCACTAAATTGATGACACCGCAACCACCAAGTGCACTTTATGGACCAGGCGGATAGACCCACCTAAACCAGTCAAAATGAACTATGGACCAATGGTCCCTTGATTTAAGGGATTTCACCCCATATTTGGCCTAGACTTGAAATATTTTCTTCATCATTGCTTACCCTTGGGGGTTAACCATCATTAAGCACCGCCTGACCTCCCTGGCTAACCAACTCCTCAGCCACCGTAAACAACCAACCCAATGGAGCTCCAAGTGGCCAAAACCCAAAATATAACCTTTGTGACATAGCTCACTCTCATTGGCTATTAAGCCTTTCTTCCCTCCACCTCAGCATACTTTAGCACCTAACTCCAAGCCCTGAGCTCCACCAGGAAGGCATGGCTTTAAATGGAGCTCTCCATTGCCAAAGTAGGAGTTCTTGGAACCTCAAGGAAACTCTTCCAAAATCTCATCAGAGCTTTTCCAAACGATCTCAAGTGCAATCCCCTTGTTCTCAGCCACTGATAGCCGCTCCACAGAGCTAATTTCTTCACTAAAAGTTGCCCTAAAACCAGGACATATCTATCCAGACCTCCATAGTGAACCAAACTCCAATGAATTGTGCACACACCATCCCCACAGTGAAAGAAGT
>NW_018232804.1:0-811 GCF_001263595.1 Phalaenopsis equestris | reverse complement strand
ATTTCTTCTTCTTGAGATATCATTATTAAATCTTCCAGTGTCTTTTCCTCTTCATTGAAGAGATCTAAGTTGCTGGCCAGCGGTGTACCATGACGCTCGAGAGTTGGCTGTTCGTTATCGGTGCTGTCATAAGTGGTATCATTGATGTCTTCTTTGGACTTGACAACAAGTTCATCGGACTCAAGTATGATTTGAGGAACATTTTGGGGATCGAGATTGGAATTAGCTTGGTCATAATCATTCAAGTTATTACCAGAAATAGTCAAAACGTAGCCGAAATCACAACCATTATATTCATAATACCCCGGAGGGACAAAAAGATAAGCATACAAAGTCAAGGGTTCGAGGACTTTCTTCCATGAATTCGAGACAACCAATCTAGTAGAGGCAGCCCCCATACTACCCCCCGTGCTATCAATCTTGGCAGTGATGCTTTTCCTTTTCTTGTTCTTTATTCTTGATAATGACAAATTTTCTGGTGAAATCTTCATCTCGGGCTCGGTATGCTGCAGACTTTGAATGGAGGCTTGTTTTGATGCAGACTGTAGCTTGTTCAGTATCTTCTTGGATGATCTGCTCCATACCTCATTCCATCCTTCTTTGGTATTTTTGGAAGCTTGTTTTGATGAATCCTGTATCCAATTGAGGACCCTCTTGAGTTCATCTCATGTTGTACTCCATCCATCTATTCCGACATATGGATCAATTGGGGAGATTGACTCAGCTGAAATCATGTTTATGGAACCTTTTCAGGTTCTCTCAAATATTCTTTCGGAATTTTTATGTTCTCTTCCTTGAGGTTCTTCTCAAG
>NW_018232803.1:0-3407 GCF_001263595.1 Phalaenopsis equestris | reverse complement strand
GGCAAAAATATAATCATACATGGTCAGGGGTTCGATGACTTTCTTCCCCGAATCCGAGATAACCAATCTAACAGAGGCAACCCCTATCCTACCCCCCGTGCTATCGGTATTCAAGAAGTTGTTCCTCTCTTTCTCTTGTGGTTGTGATGGTTTCTTTGACAAAATCTCCATCTTAGGTTGAGCAAACTATAGACTCTGAACGGCTGTCTGTGCTGAAGTAGTCTGAATTTGATCCAGTATCTTCTTAGATGATTTGCTCAAAACTGTACTCCATCCATCTCTTTGTGAGTAGGGATCAATCAGAGCGATTGACTCGGCCAAAATCATATTTACGGAACCTTTTTCAGGTTCTTTTAAATATTCTTTCAAAATTATTATATTCCCTTCCTTACAATTATTTTGAGATAATCCTTGAAAACAAACATTCCTCTATAGTATGTCCAAGCTTTCTGTGGTATGGGCAATAATAGTATGGGAAATAATTAGGCTAATCTTTTTTGTCAAGTTCCTCAGGTTTCCTTGGAGCTGGCAATCTGAACTCAGGTTTCATCATTAGGCTTCTAAAAATTTTCGGTACAACCTCATTATTGAAGGAATATACCATGCTCTTTCATTCTGAAATGGTCAAACCCTTCTTGTTCTCTGTTCGTTATAATCCTGCTTGATGCGACTACTGGATACACTGGACATATTGTTGTGTTCCTAGTTGAGCATACTGTGATGATGGCTGGGAATTTTGACGAGAATGTTTTGCCTGTATCTTCATTGGTTGTTTTTCCTTATTAACTGTTGTCACTGTCCTGGACTTCTTCTTGAATATTTGGGCTATTCCGATCTTTTCTAATTTCTTTCAAGAATCCATGTGTTTAACTTCCTCTTACAGATTGCTAGCTTTGCTGAGTAAATTCTTAAAGGACTTAATGGCGAGTTCATTAAGCATGAAAGCTACTAGCCCATGGATACTTTTAAGTAGAATCTCAATTACATGATGTTCTATAGTTGAGGTTCATATTTCATGCTAAGGTTTCAGCACCTCAAGATTATCCTTTGCTTCTCTACTACAAGATCTCTGATAGAAACATGATGTTGCGCTCCAGAAAATTTCTTTACAAATTGCTGTTCTAATTTGGTGAATGTCTTCACTGATCCGTTGGGCAATTTGGCATACCAATCAAATGATATCCCTGATAAGCTACTGACAAACTGACGGATAAGTAAGGCTTCATTACCTCTGGTATTACCACAATTGGCTCACAAGTGCACTATGTGCCGTCTGGGATTTCTAGTCCCATCAAATATCTTAAAGTTCAGTGACACAAAACCTTTATGGTAGGGTACCGAATCAAACTCTTTTGATTAAGGTCTGCCCTTTGCAATTAATGCATCACACTGAGATTGGGTTAAGACCTCCCAAACTTATTTGACCATTTGTTTAAAATTTTTTCCTGGTATGACAATAGGTGTCAATCCTTCTTCTGTTGATCATCTCTGTTAGCCGAGGCAACTTCCCTTCTTTTATGTTTGTTATGTACAATCTCTAGCAGATTGACTTCTGGAGAAGCTAACGGTTGTGCTTGAGACTATCTGTGACCTATAGCCTTGGTAGCCATGGAAGTAGCCATCTCTTCCATCCTTTTCTCCATTTAGCTGATTTTCTCATCCCATAGTAGAACAACCCTATGCAAATCATCTACGATGATACCTTTAACGTGAGGTTTGGCATCGGGCACAGATGCAACGGCTCTAGTTTTGATGATATGAATATCCATGAAGCCTTCATAAAGATAGTCGTTAAAGTCAAAATCCTCATCATCATCATCAACAAAAAACCCATGTTCTCGGGCTAACTTTGAGATCTCGACCTGAGCTTCTCAACCTTTTCTTCAATTATTGATTTTTGTATCATCTTAAGATTTGGGGGACTATGTTGAATATCCTCCGTTTGCTCATCCAACTTAGTAGCAATAGCTGCGACGATGTCGAATACTTTGAACCTTTACTTCATTTCATGATCCTGCCCTACGGGCTCACTGAAACATATTTGTATGATGACCTTAGGTACCCATACTTTTTTCTTCAACGGTCATGTCTTGAGACAGAGTGCCTCAATAAAGGCATTGGCATGTCGAAGAGAGGTATGCTCCTCATGGTGCTAAGCAAATACAATATTTAGTAAGCTCTCCATCTTTTCTTTCAGGAATTTTGGAACATCCCCATGACTGGTAATTGGCAGAATTCTTAGACCCAGACGTGACTTAACCAGTCGACGGCCTACAGGTCTTGGAGCAGTAATAGTAGAATCAGCGGTGATGACGGTAGTATCAATTATGCTTCCCAGGCAAAACTTGACGGGAATGCGAGCAGGCAAAGTTTCAATTGATCTTTGAGCTTGTATGGTAGATCTGACATTTCTTAGAAATTCTTTCTTCATGTGGGGGGATACTGCACATCCCACTCATTTAAGTAATTCATCAACTAAACAACCATTTTTGGTAGCTAGTCCTCGGAACACTGTGCTAACTCGGGTGATAGGAGTGGGCTTCCTCCTCTCCTCAGCATGTCCATGAGGTAATGGTAAAGTAGCAATGATTTTTTTATATAGTTTCTTACCCATTGGTGTCCATTAAGGGATGGAACCTACTACCTTCTAGAAGTGTATAGGTTTCCGGAAATTCCAATTCCTCCCGGTGAGGAGTTTATCCATAGACATTTCTATAGAAATGTAGGCTTTAGTAGCATCCCAAATCTTTCGGCTGTGGTTTCTTCTATGTGACTGAGTTAATGGCGCAGATTTTGAACTCGGTCCAATTTCAAACACTAAAGGCAAAACAGTGAATCCTTCAATTGTATCTTCAATGATATTGACCTCTTTACCCTTAGAAGAAGCAGGAACAATAGGCTCAGCAGGTGCTAGGGTAGTAATCTTCACCTTCTTGTAAGAAGGGAAATTCTGAGGACTGTTCAGGCTAAACTCAACAGAAGACTCCTGAACATCCATAGCGATAACTTTTATTACAAAAAAGTGAGCCTTTCCAAGAAAAACTTCTAGTTCATTGAATCCAGTTCCAAACTTGAGGGTAGGGGCAACATTGCGGGCACCGTTGTTCGTTGGTAGGTTGCACGAAAAAGTGAGCGTACGGAGCGCCATTGCAATAGCTTCAAAAAGAAAGCCTGGTAAGCTATTTGGCCAATACCTTATAATTCTAGTGCAAACACAAAAATCTAACAAATGTCAATCTATAAACTGGGCAAGTCTTTAATTTTAATTTTAGTTTGAGAAAAATATTTCATAATTTAGTAAAAAAAATAAGTTTGAAAATAGGAGAATTTAATTAATTATATATAGAAAGTTTAAATAGCTAGCATAGCATTACACAGTTCAATTTAATTTGTAAAATAACAAACCA
>NW_018232802.1:0-917 GCF_001263595.1 Phalaenopsis equestris | reverse complement strand
CAAACCCCACACCAAAAATAGTGCCGACAGACCCCTGTGGCATCTGAAAATTCTCTCTGGAATAGCTAATAGGTCCTTGCAACGCATTTGGGGCACCTCTTCTACCCACACCAAATTAATATACGGGATTGGGAGGAAACCAGCAAGGTACCCAATTTCCCATGCACTGGATAAGGAGTAAGCCAACAAGGCACTCGATTCATCCGTTGTCGCACTGCAAACACAGGATAAGGGAGTAAACCAATAAGGTACCTGATTCCTTTGTACACTGGATAAGGAGAAAGCCAACAAGGCACCTTATACCTCCGTTATACCATGTTAGTACACACTAGATAAGGGAGTAAACCAGCAAGGTACCCAATTCCTTCTTGCACTGGATAGGTATAAGGCGTCCAGGTTCTGTTGAGGCATCAGATTCCTTACCTTTGAGATAGGAGTAAGTCCCCTTGAAATGGACAAAGGCATCCGATAATTCTCGCCAGGATAGTAAGCCCTTGTTGCGTGCATAAGGCATTACTATTTTTTTTTTCTTAGTATTTGTACACTTTTCTACGTCGGCACAACCTATGCTTACACCAAATAAAAAAAACACTCTTTTCTACGCCCCCGAGGCTATGCAAACTCTTTGTTATGCCCACTCGAGGTTATGAAAAATCATTTTGTGAATACACGACAACTCTTTGTCAAATCACAACAATCCTTCACCAAATTATAGCGATTCCGGTCAGGTCACTCACCTTTCTGCCGAATCACGACAATAACTCTAGATTCACACCTTCCTCCCCCTAACGGGTATAGGTTGAATCTATATAATATCTGAACTAGGTATAAGATCTCTTTATATGTACATGACATCCTAAACTCTCTTTCTTTGGCACTTGTTACCACTGAGACCATATACCTCAAATGGTGCAATA
>NW_018232801.1:0-932 GCF_001263595.1 Phalaenopsis equestris | reverse complement strand
GCTTTCTTCAGCACATTAGGCATGACCATGCTGCTTAAGTGGAGTGGCCACGCCAAACCCAAGCATGGCTAAACCGGTCCAAATTTGTCCATAAATTTTTGTATTTCTCGTTTGTCCATAAATTTGTGTATTTCTCTGATTTACTTGCTAGTCCTATAACCTGCAAAATGAAATTCCAACCTTCTAAAAGCATAAAATCATATATTTAAAATTTAAAATTACTAGAATTAAAGCAAAAAAGTGTATGAATTCATCATTTGATGCATGTCAATCCCCCCAAACTTTACCCATTACTTGCCCATCAAGTAATCCCTTCACTTTGCTCAGATTTTCAAGGAAATTATTCACCTCACTTTTGTTGAGGTCTAGTCTTTCTTCCTTAGAAGCCAAGATCTAGCCATAGTACTTTCTTGTTGACTATTCCTAGAGGACTAGTAAGGAACCCTCACCATTAGAAATTCTAAACACCTCTTTGCTCTCTTGAAATTTCACATGTTGGTTCAAACCTTTAGCACTTGGGGGAGCACAAGAGGAGTCTCCATAGGACTGCCTGGCCTTAGGGTTAGCCCTAGGTAATGTGGTCTTGTTAAGTCTTGCACACACACACTTGAAACCCCTCATCTTTACTCACAATCCTAAACCCTTAACCAAACATGCTTAGCTTGATTCCCCACTCTTTTGAAAACTCATGTGGATGGTTCCCCAATCATTTAGCCTTAGGCCTAGGGTTTGGCTAAGAGCAACACATGGAGGATCCAAAATGGGATCTCCCTTGGTCTCATGGCACCATAAGGGTATTTTTGTGATTAACATTCCCATTGAACCCTAATTCTACCCAAATTCCTAATTTTGACATTTTTCCGCCAAACTTTCCCAAAATTACCGAATTGCCTCTAAAGCCCTAAATTTTCAAAAATTACCCAAATTACTGA
>NW_018232800.1:0-5347 GCF_001263595.1 Phalaenopsis equestris | reverse complement strand
GGAGGACATTGAAGATTTTGAAAAAGGTTGAATCTTAAAAACTCTATTGATTCTATGCCTACAGTGGAGCAAGTTTCAAACACAGAGAAGAGTACCTTGATCACAAGATCAAGCCTGTGGCAAACAAGTTGGAGAAAGCACCTCCATATAAGAGGAAGATATGAAAAGAAGCTATAACTACCAGGGAAAAAACAAGATTACCGCATGCCAAAATATGAAAAAAGAATTGCAACATACGTATTTGACAAATTGCTGGACAAAAAGATTTCATTAAATTGCCGAGTTTTAGACAAAAGAAATTAATTGTCAAAGAATTTGTTATCGAGTTCACACAAATCATGTTGAAATGCAATATCATCAAACATGAATAATGCAAGATTGCAATAATTCCTATAAATTTATGTCAGCTTTATCACAAGTATGATCAACTCCAGCAACGTTGGAAGCTCCACGGTGTGGTCAAGATCCTTTTTTAAACTAAAATTACAAACCTCCCAGGAAATTTCACAAGTTTAATACAACAAACCAATTTTATAACAATCCATAAAAAGGCATTAAAAAAAGCAATGAAATAGAAACAGGAGAATGCCTATTTTATTAATTATTCTCTAAAGATAAATTAAAAACTTCAAAAATAACCAAATCGTGGATTAATATTTGGTTCATTGCATTTGTTGGGGTGCCATGTTATTAAGAGATGTCACTTGTTTGCTTTGTTGACAACACTAAATCACAAATTTATAAATGGATTTTTTGGCAGTAATTGAGTGGCATATTGACGTCACTAAAACCTAAGAAATTTTATAATTGAACCTTATGCCCTACTATTGGGACATCTAGATACAGCCCAGAGATCTCATTATCAATGAGTTCTAGCATCTAGTTCCAATACTCCATTCTATGTTGAGTCATTACTATATTTCATAACTTTATGATTTTTTTTTTTTATTGTTTGCTCTACAGTTGGAAGGTGCTTTATATTCCTCTTATGGGAATATTTATTCCTAAGCTACGCTTTTGTAAATTTAAGGTCATAACTGAAAATGAGAGGAAAAAATAAGTATTCCAAATGGTTATAGAGTAAGTTAGAAAGGTTGTTCTTTTGCCAAGGAATGATGAGATTGTCTTGAGCTTACATCAATTTCTTGTGGTCTGAATACAAGTTTTTACCACAGAAGTATTGGATTCCGATGACAAATCAAAACAAAAAGTAACAATTCCGTTGACACTGAACCTCCTACGGTGAAAATATTGAATCAAGCATATAGCATTCCACAGATAACTGTGACGTTTAAGATAACAGAAACACTTTGAATGTCACAACACCAAAAAACCTTGAAGCTGAAGCAGCCATTACTTAAATTTGACTGCGAGTCTGGACGGAAATAAATTCAAGAAGACGAACAGCCGGGATGGCAAGATCAAAATAACAATGATGTTGGAGCGAACAACCAGCAATTAAAAAAACACACCATAATTTAAGTAACATTTCAATCGAGATAGCAATGGAATTCAAATAACAATGAAACAAACAGTCCCTGAGTCCAACTCTAACACGTCAATCAGCTAAAATCAATAAATTATCCACCGCCAATTTACTGTGAGCTACTTTTAGTTTGCCTTAAAACATTGTTTGCTATGTTAAACAGCACAAACATTCGAATGAAAAGAGAATTCTTCCACATACCCTTGAATGCCCCTTCAGCACGATCTCGTTGCTAAGAGGAATTCGAATGTTATCATTCGGTGGCGAGTCATCCAAATCGTAATCTGATCCATCATCCGAAGCACCATTCCGTGGCCGCGGAGGCCCAATCATCTCCTCCTCATCCTCCTCCGCATCGAATGCATCGGACGACGACGGAGGCGGCGGTGGCGGCCCAATCACCACCCGATCATCATCATAAACCGTTTCATGCCGACTAGTCACAGAAGGAAGTAGCCCAATAGCTTCTTCTTCAAAATTTAGTGGCGCCGTGTTAGGTTTCCTGAGTTCCCCCACCCATGAGGACTTCACGACGGCATCGGCGGCGGAGGAGAACGATGAGTTGGATGGGGGTTCTAGCGTTCGCCGGGTAGCTAAATGTACAGAAGACGATCGGTGTTCGGACGTCGACTGCTTCCCGAAAGAAACGGGAAAGTGCGCTCGCATCGCCTCGTCCATCTCTCCATCCATCCTATCTCTTTCCCCCTCGTCCTGCTTCTCGCTCTCCCCTTAACCCTCCCGAGTAATTTATTTTCTGAAACTTTTTTTTCTCCATAATTAATACTATTTATCAGTTATCACATCTCTCATAAAAAAATTTATAATAAATAAATTAATAAAATAAAATAAGACTGGTTAATTGATATAAGATCGAGTTATAATTTATATACTGTTATTCAATATTTATTATAGTTGGTCTTAATTAAGTAGATAAAAACATTATTTTGTCATGAGTTTATTAATTTATTATAGTATTATGCTAAATTATCTACATATAAATTATAAAAACTTATAAAAACTTTTTAGAAAGACTGACACCAACAATAATTATTCTGATCCTCCAAAGTGGAAAAAATATTGAAGTGCCACAGACCGCCATACTGGCTGCCGAAAAGGTGTATGGTGATCTAGCGTTTGGTGGTTGGCTGACTGAATATTTTCTCCGCAAAGTGGCTTAAAATTTTTTCATTTGTTTCGGAATTTTAATGTTGGGAATTGGTTAGTCCATAGCTTTCTCCAACAAACTATCTACGCACTTACCTAGGGATGTAAACGGGCAATCAATCAAGTTTGAGCTCGAACTCGAGTTTAGTTTAGGAGTTTGAGCATACTTATGAGCCGATTTGTTTATTATAGAAGAGAGGAAATAATATTAATTTAAGTTATAGTTAACATAAAATGAAAAATAGAATGAGCAATTGGGAAATAAATGATAAAAAATATTTGATTTAAATTATAAAAAAGTATTTTTTTTAAATATTTTTAATAATTTAAAATAAAATTTTGCAATTTAATATATTTAGAGTACCTTTTATTTTTAGTATAGATATTTTCTTAAACGAGCCAGGTTACGAGCTAATGAGTAGATTTGGGGATGGTTTGGGCTTGACTTGTTAGCTCATCTAGCTCAGCTCTAGAGCCACTTGTCGAGTTGAGCTCGAGTTGGCTCATGAACTAGCTTTACACACTTACATCCCTACAATCATCGATTGAAGGAGCAATGTTTTCTTAGTGCCTCTTCTGAATTTCAATTCATTTGATTATATATGTATATTAATAAATTTATTTTTGTTTACATTTACATGCACCTTACACAATTCTTATCTTGTAGGAGGCTGGTTAATTGATATAAGATGGAGTTATAATTTATATACTGTTATTCAATATTTATTATAGTTGGTCTTAATTAAGTAGATAAAAACATTATTTTGTCATGAATTTATTAATTTATTATAGTATTATGCTAAATTATTTTGTAGGTATGTATTCTTGTGCTCTGATAGATTTCATTTGTTGCTTGTACTAAATCACATGAGTTGTTTAGCCTTCACCCATGACTACACATATTCATATCTATTTAATTGATGCGTGTATTTACAATATTTATCATTCGTATTATCATGTTTTAGATTCAAGTTTTACATATTATTGCTTTTGTGTATATTATTAGTTATATTCGTATGACTTATATATGATATATGGAGTATGCAAATTACTATAATAATATAATGTATGTATGAAGCCTTTTAATATGACTTGTTGGATCGACGAGTTCCCAAAATTTTTTTTGAATATTCAGATAATTGATGCCTACGTTTCTTTGCTCTATATAGTGATAGAAGCGGAAGCGAGCATTCTTGTTATGAATATGATGATCATGTTTCTACATGATTTTCTTTGGTTTTCTTATCGATTTGTTGATATAATCCTTCTGGTTGACTGTATTTTAGTAATTGTGGTTTTTTTAAGAGTTCGTTTGCACATTTAGAAGTTTTTCTCTAGTTTTCTTGGTTTCTTTCGGTGCGGGTTGATGGCAAATCCAACTTTTGCGGATGTTGTTAGAGGGGAGAAGGGGGCTGATGGTAAATCTCATTGTTTGCCCAATCAGTTTCATGATTTCTTTGATCAAGATGGCATGGAGAATGATTTTCTTAAAAAGAAGGGAAGAAGGGGGAAAACTAGTTTTCAAATTGGGAATTGTTGGCAAATTTACTTACGGTCATTCTAAGATGGATTTAATTAAAAAATTCTTTAATAGTCTTAAATTATTGGGTTATTGGAATGTTGGTCTTTGGATGTTCGTCCTATTATTACTAAGTTTGATTGTGAATAGGATTATACTAGATTATTTGGTAACAAAGTTTGATTTGTGGAGAATTCTCAAATGAAATTTTTAAAATTGACTCTGGATTTTTTATCTTATTACTGGACTTCCTGTTGTTCTAGTTTGGTTAACAGTCCTTGGTTTAAGGTTGCATTATTTTAATTATAAAGAGCTTTATCCTTTGGGTGAAATATTTGGGAAGCTTATGAAGATTGATATGGCTACACATAATTTTAGTAGGCCTTCAGCGACAAGAATATTAGTTGAGCGAGATATTACTTCTCCTATGGCTGAGGAGGTTTGGAAGCTGAATTTAAGCCTAAGCATTGCAATAAATGTAGATTTTTTGGTCATATGGTTGATAATTGTTTCATTGCTCATCCAAAGTTGAGAATGCAATGAAATAATGTTGGGTTAGGAAAAGGTAAAGAAAGAACTAACTAATAATTCTCAACTTAATTTGGTTGGGATTATCCACCGTAATGAGACTGAGGAGCAGCAAGCTAGAAACTATCTTAGAGAAGATGAAATGGAACAAGTTTTATTTTGTAATGGACAAGGTCAGAAAAATGGCTCACATGAAGTTTTGCATGTGGAGGATGATCCTTCGCCAGAAGCTGTAGATGGTCAATATGGGATTTTAAATAGAAGAAATGTTATTCAAAATAAGGAGAGGGGAATGATAGGTATTCATGAGGAATAAATTGAAGAGATTAATATTAGATAAGTGGAACTCATTGTTGCTCAACAAGATTTGAAGAGAAATGACAGATCATGGGTTCTAAGAGAAAAAAAGGAAAACTAAGTAGAGAACTTAGTACTATGAATTCAAATTATGTGCTGGAAATCACCAAAAGATCAAGTGTTGGTATTTTAGCAAATGTTAATGATGGGACTTCTTTTAGGATTATTAGTAGCGCATCCTTTTCTCATTTGGAGTGTTAAGGGCATTGCTAAGAGTAAGCCTCAAACAATCTGTGCAAGATTCATAACTTAAGATGCTTTGCAATTTTAGAACCTATGATACATGTGGAGAA
>NW_018232799.1:0-1597 GCF_001263595.1 Phalaenopsis equestris | reverse complement strand
GAAGGAAGAAGAGTGGTGAGAGAGACAAATAGAGATAGCGAGGAAGTGAGGAGGAATTGAGAGAAATGAGAGAGATAGTGATAAAAACTGAGAGAGCAAAAAAGAGGTAGAGTGCAAAGAGAGATAAAGAGAGTGAGAGAGAGAGAAGAGAAGATGAAGGGAGGAAGCAAGAAAGTAAGAGAAAGAGAGAGATAAACTATGAGGTGATGGGAGAGAGACAGGGAGAGAGAGGGATAGAGCAACAAATAAACGGGGAGGGGAGAGAGATATCAACATTGAGATAGAGGGAGAGAGTGAATGAGAGAGCGGGTGAAAGAGTGAGTGAGAGAAGAGGATGGATGGTGGGATAAAGATGGAGAGGGATAGAGTTAGAGGGAATGAGAGATAGAGAGATATCGTGTGACAGGGTGAGAGAATTTGATAGTACAAGAAAGAGAAAGGGGAAAGAGAGAGGAAGGGAAAGGGGTGGAGGGATGGAGAGAGAGAAAGAGCTTGATTGAGGGAGAGGAAAGTTAGAGAGAGGATAGAGAAAGAAGAGATTGAGAGAGAGACAATGAGAGATATCAAAGTAATAAGAGGAGATATAGAAGGAGATATATAGAGATTATGCAAGATAAAGTGTAATAGATAGAGAGAAGGATAGAAGGAGAGATAGAGAGAGGAAGGAGAGATCAGGAGTGAAAGAGTGAGAGGGATAGAGTGATAGCAAGAGAGTGAAATCAAAAGAAGAGGAAGTTTGTGAATGATGAGAGGGACAGAGATACGAGGATTGAGAGAGGGAAATAAGAGAGCGACCGCAAGAGATGACAAGTAAGAAGTGATAGAGATAGATGTAGATAGAGGGAGAAAAAGGGAAAGAAAGACAGAGGGATAAAAAGGAAGAGATAGAGTGAAAGTGTTGAGTGAGATAGAAAGATAAAAAGTGAGAGGGAGAGAGACTAAGAGGGACATGAAGAAAGGGGAGAGATATCAAGAAAGAGAGGGAGGGCGGGTAACGAGTGAAGAGAGAGAGACAATGATTGGGAGAGAGATATATGTTAATAGTTTCAGAAAAAGAGAGAAAGATAGTCAGAAAGGAGTGTGAGAGAGTGAGAGAGAAGAAGAGAAGAATGAAAGAATGATCAAGTGAGTAAGAAAAGAGGGATAGTTGGAATAGAAAGAGTGAGAGTTAATGTGGGAGAATGGTCGCCCTATTCTCTCTCAAACCCTTCCTTACTCTTCCTTGCACTTCTTTTCTTGATACCTCTCCTCCATATTTCTCCTCTCACTCTGAATCTCCCTTGCAAGTGTGAGAGGGAGGGAGGAGAAGTGAGAGAAAGAGAGAATGGGAGAGATGGAGAGTGAGAAAGATAATTAGAGGGGGAGAGGGAGAGGGAGAGAGAAAGAGAGAGTGGGGGAGAGAGTGTGAGATAGATTAAGAGTTGGACTTGAGAAGTAGAGTTAGAGAGATGGAGGGTGAGAGATAAAGAAATAAGAGGGAGAGTACTGAAAGATTAGACAGAGGAAGTGTGTGATGGAAGGAAGGTTGTAGTGAGAAAAAAGGAAATATAGAGATATCTCTCTATCTCTCTTATTCTCTCTCCATCTATCAAACATT
>NW_018232798.1:567-2427 GCF_001263595.1 Phalaenopsis equestris | reverse complement strand
AGAAATGGAAAATGATCAATAGGAAAATGAACAGAGACAGGTTCCTATAGAAAAACCATTACCTCCATTTCCTCAAAGACTGAAACAGAAGAATAAAGATAAAAAATTTACAAAATTTTTGGAAATCCTGAAGAAGTTAATGATAAATATTCCTTTTATTGAAGCTTTGGAACAAATGCCAAGTTATGCTAAATTTATGAAGGATGTATTAAACAAGAAAAGGAAGTTTACAGATCATAAGACCGTTGCACTTAGTAAAGAGTGTAGTGTTATTATTCAGAAAAAAACTTCTTGAAAAATTATAAGATCCTGGTAGTTTTACTATACCTTATGCAATTGGAGAAAAGTTTTACAAAAAAGCTTTATGTGATTGAGGAGCGAGTATCAATCTTATGCCTTTATCCATTTTTAAACATAGAAATTTCCCCTACTACTGTAACTCTTCAGTTAGTTGACCGATCAATAACTTATCCAAAAGAAGTTATAGAGGATGTACTAGTAAAAGTGGATAAATTTATTTTCCCTGCAGACTTTATAGTATTGGATATGGAGGAAGATAAATTCCTATTATTTTAGGGAGACCATTTCTTGCAACAGGAAGAGCTGTAATAGATGTACAAAAAGGAGAATGAATAATCAGAGTTAATGATCAAGAAGTGAAATTTAATATAGCCAAAGCTATGAAATATTCTGCAATACAAAAAGATAATAAATGTTTGAGGATGGAAGTAGTTGATTATCTGTAATGAACAGTTTAAGAAAGAATTCGAAGATAAATTTAAGCAAGAAGAAATTTTTTAGAATGAAGATGAAATTAAAGAAGAAGATTTGGATTATATTCAGGGCAAATTTGAAACGTTAGACTTGATGGAAAACGATAGTAAAAATCTTACTCCTTCAAGTATTAAACCAACTTAACTTGAATTAAAGATATTATCTACCCATTTAAATTATGTATTTTTAGGAAAGTCATCTACCTTGCCGGTTATTATATCTTCTAAGTTAACTGAGATTCAGGAACAAAAGTTGATAGAAATGTTAAAAAATATAAAAGGCTTTTGGATGGACTTTAACAGATATTAAAAGAATTAGTTCTTCAATTTGTATGCACAAAATTTTATTAGATGAACAACATGAACCTAAAGCTGATCTTCAGAGAAGATTAAACCTAATAATGAAAGAAGTTGTTAAAAAAGAGATTTTAAAATGGTTAGATGCTGAAATTATATATCCTATTTCAGATAATGCTTGGGTAATCCCAATTCACTGTGTACCAAAAAAAGGAGGAGTGACTGTTGAAGAAAATGAGAAAAATGAATTAATATCAATAAGACAAGTAACTGGTTGGCAAATTTGCATTGATTATAGAAAATTAAATATGGTCACCCGAAAAGATCACTTTCCTTTATCCTTTCTAGACCAAATGTTAGATAGATTGGCTGGGAATAAGTATTATTATTTTTTAGATGAATATACCAGTTATCACCAAATTCCAATTGCTCTAGAGGATCAAGAGAAAACAACGTTTACAAGCTCATATGGAACATTTGCTTTTCTTAGAATTCCTTTTAGACTATGCAATGCACCTGCAACATTTCAAAGATGTATGATGTCAATTTTTAGCAATTTTATAGAACATGGAATGGAAGTGTTTATGGAAAATTTTTTCATATTTAGAACTTCGTTTGAATTATGCCTTAATGTTTTAGAAAAAGTTTTGGAAGTATGTGAAAAATTAATTTAATATTAAATTGGGAAAAAATTCAATTTATGATTGCATGAGGTATTGTACTTGGGCATAAAATTTCTGAAAAAGGCATGGAGGTAGATCCTACAAAAATCCAAGTTATAGAAAAATTA
>NW_018232798.1:0-518 GCF_001263595.1 Phalaenopsis equestris | reverse complement strand
GCTTGTGTTTACAGGTGCTACATAAATTTTTTTTCAAAAATAACTAAGCCTCTATGCCAACTTTTAGAAAAAAATATGAAATTTGATTTTAATGAAGAATGCATAAACACATTTGAATTATTAAAGAAAAATTTAGTCACTGCACCTATAATAGTACCACCTGACTGGGAAAAATAATTTGAAATAATGTGCGATGTTAGTGATTATGCTATTGGGGATGTATTAGGACAAAGGCACAACAAAGTTTTTAAAGTTATATATTATGCTAGTAAGACTCTAAATGATGCTCAAATTAATTATACCCCTACTGAAAGAGAATTATTAGCTATTGTTTATGCCTTTGATAAATTTAGACCTTGTTTAATTGGAATTAAATGTATAGTGCATACAAATCATTTTGCTATTAAATATTTAATGCAAAAGAAGGATGCTAAACCAAGATTAATTAGATGGATACTTCTATTGAAAAGTTTGATTTTACTCTGATTGATAAAAAGAGAAATGATAATCAAATAGCT
>NW_018232797.1:0-888 GCF_001263595.1 Phalaenopsis equestris | reverse complement strand
ATTGTTTATATCATAAGTATCCATATTTTCATCATCCATATTTATGTCCTACATGATTCTATTGTTAGCATATCAGCAACAGAATTTTTTTCCTTCAATATATTTTAAATCAAATGTAATCTGATTAATCTTATATTTGGCAAGGAATTTACCATTTTTTCTTTGACGAGGGAAATGACAGTTTTATTGTCTGTTCTAATTAAAAATATTTCATTTAAAAATATTTCAAATTTTTTAATTATTTTTTTTATTGCTAATAATTCTTTCTTGTTAATATGATAGTTTTGTTCAATGGGGGGATAAACACATGAACTATATTTATATAATAGTTCTGTATTATTGCGTCAGGCTTTTAGAATGGCTCCCCAAGGAATTTCAGAACTGTCAGTTTTTATAATTAAATAATCTTCAGGTACAAGTAAATGTAATTTTTTGGGGATTTTTACATAATTTTTTGATTTGATATAAAAATTTTTTCGTCTTTTTCATCCCAGTACCAAGATATATTCTTTTTCAACTTTTTTTGTAGCAGAGTTTTCAATTTTTTTTGTAGCAGAGCTCTTAATTCTTCAAGATTTTTAACAAAAACTTCTGCATAATAAATACATCCTAAATATTTTTGTAAATCTTTCTGGTTATTTGCTTAAAATAGTCTATTTTTGTTAAGATATGTTCTTGTAACTCTATGAATCTTTTATCTATTATAAGTCCTAAGATTCTACAGTATTTATTAGGAAGATGACTTTTTTCTTTCTTAAAAAATGTCACAAATATTTCAAAGACGGATGTATATTATTTTCCAAGGAGTATAAGATTTTTGTCTCATATACGTAGATGATATATTGATATTCAATAAAACTATTATTGGACATTTAAAACACCTTACTT
>NW_018232796.1:135942-136344 GCF_001263595.1 Phalaenopsis equestris | reverse complement strand
CTTCTTACGGGCAAACCCCATACCAAAAATAGTACTGACATCTAGCATGTACTTCCTTAATAATATTTTGTGCTTTGGCTTTGGTCTGCTTAAACATCATAGCCACATCTGGTTGAATGATCTCCTGTAAAGGACATCACCAAATAAGGCGTATGACATAACCCTTTTTGTAATGTGATGTGCCTCAGACTGGTCCTCTGGTAGCTTTACAATATGTAAATATTCTATTAAGGGCTTGCACCAATCTTTATTAATATCAGAAATTGCATTTATTGCTTCTTCTTTTTCGAGCTTGTGTAGTGTTTTGAGATCGATTCGAGAGAAAATTTGTCTTCCTTGCACTGTGATTTCAATGAAATCCTCCGAGGCACACGCCAGCTCCTTAGCGAGTTTTTCCAAGAG
>NW_018232796.1:122885-135926 GCF_001263595.1 Phalaenopsis equestris | reverse complement strand
CATGGGCATTATCTCCCTTAGGAATCCGGTAGACAGTCACATTGGGGATCTGCTCCAGCAGCTTCATCGTGTAATGATGGTATTCTGCTAGCCGTGGTTTCAAAATTTAATAATGTTTGATGACGTGCTGGATGACGAGCTGAGAGTCTCCATAGATGGCAATGTTTGTTATATCTATTGAGATTGTCATATCCAATCCGGTGATTAAAGCTTCATATTCTGCTTCATTGTTGGTGCATGGCTCTTTCAGGTGGTATGAGAACCTCAACATACCCTTATCTGGCGTGATAAAGATAAAATCGATCCCTGCTTTGCCCTGGTATAACTGTGCGTGATCCTATGTCTTTTCTGGCTGACGAAGTGCCATCGAAGTACATTTCCCAAAGTTGCCTGACGGAGAATTTTATTTGTAGTAATTGTTCATTTGATAGTTCATCGTTAAGAGGGGAATTCATCGTTTAAAGGGTACCTAGTTGGAAGTGGGTGTGCAGCGAGAAAGTTTGCTAGAATATGTCCCTTGATAGCACTAAAGGGAACAAAAGTTATATCAAATTGCAATAAGATCATTCACTATCTTGCTAGACGTCTCGAGAGTGTTTCTTGGGACATCAAATATTGCAACAAGTTAACTTTTAAAATTAAGGTAATCTTATGAGAAAGCATGTAATGTCTAAGTTTCCGGGCGGCAAAAATCAAGGCTAGACAATGCTTCTCAATAGGTGGATACCTTATCTCCGTCGGTATTATACGGTGACTCAAGTAGTAGAGTGTGTTTTCTTTACCCTCATCATTGACTTGAGTTAAGAGGGCTCCAAGAGAGTTGTATAAAATAGTGGTATAAAGTATCAATGGTTTCCATTGGATAGGGGCTACCAAAACAAGTGTCATTAAATATTGTTTAACATTCCCAAAGGCTTGCTCACATTTCTCTTCCCAAATGAATTTGGCATTTTTTTTAATTAATTCTGAGAAGGGCTCACACCTACCTGAGAGATTAGAAATAAAGTGTCTCAGATATACCATCTTCCCCTGGAAGGAACTTAGTTGTTTCAATGTTTTAGGAGGAGGCATTTCCAAGATAGCTTTAATCTTATCCAGGTCACTCTCAATTCCCCAATGGCGGACAACAAATCCTAAGAATTTCCTAGAGGTTACACCAAAAGTGCACTTTAAGGGATTCATTTTATACTCATATCGTCGTAATCATTTGAACACGATCCTCAAATCGTACAAATTGTGTATTTTTTGTTTACTTTTGGTGATCAAATCATCCACGTACATTCCACTTTATTGTGAATGAGGTCGTTCCTCCAACGTTCTTTAGGCCAAACGACATCATTATGTAACACAAAATTCTTATCGGTGTTTTGAAGGCTATAAATGTTGCATCTTTGGGGGCCATCTTGATTTGGTTGTACCCCGACATACGTCCATATACAAGAAGATTTTATGTGTAAAAGTGATGTCCACCATCATTTCTGTTATTGGTAATGGGAATTCATCTTTTGGACATGCTTTGTTCAAATCTCTGAAGTCTACACAAACACAAATTTGTCCATTTTTCTTCTTGACTGGAATATTGTTAGCCAACCACATGGGGTATTGTTCTTCTTTTACAAAGTTAGCGTCTATTAGTTTCTTCACCTTGGCAATTACTTGTTGCTCTATTTTGAGGCGCATTCTTCTGGGACCTTATTTCACTGGGGTTATATTCCTATCCACCCTGACTTTATGAACTGCAATCTCTGCTGACAGTCCTGATATCTCATCATAGCTCCATGCGAAGCAATCTTTAAATTTTGTTAGCAGTTTGATCAGTTGTAAGGATTCTTCATCGTTGAGTAGAGAACTTATAAATGTAGGTCGGGGTTGCTCTTCAGCCTCGAGGTTGATTTCCTTCAACTCATCAACAGTGGAATTAATTTCCTCCGCAAATTCTGGTAGAACATCTTCTATTAGCTGATCAGTAGAGTCATCCTCTATATTGAGGCATAGTAACAACCATGCAAAATTCTGAACCATCAACTAGCCCGACTGTACCAAATCTGAGACCCTCTTTTGAGTTGGGAGTTTGACTTTTAACAATCCATAATTTTTCAAAAAGTTGTAATTTATCTTTCGGCATTTGTTTTGGCAAGTGTCCCTGTTGAATTAACTTTTGTACACAAGGAGAAAAGTAGCCAAAAGGAAATTTCATTAATTCATTAGGACCATCATCCAAGTTTACATGATTTTCAAGATCAGTAGAGGTAAAAGCACAAGAAAATTTAATCAACTTTGAACCAACACTACATACTTCCTTGACCTCTAAACTCTCAACCTTTTGAGGGAGAATCGGAGTAAGGGTCATAGCATTCACATAGTGGTTTAACCAATCATACATCGTCTCATATTCTCTTTTCTCTGCATCTTCTAAGGATATCTCGTATTGAGATTTCTTCTTTTTTATCATCATTATTTCATCTTCGGAACTATCTTCATCACTAATGTTGATGGTTGGCCTAGTCCGTTCAACAATTAAGTTGATTCTTCCATGCCCACGTCCTCGGCCTCGACATCGGGTGCACGAGCTAAAAGAACCTCCACCAACTTGCTGTAAAAGAGTGGTGGAAGATCGCTGAAGCAGTGTTGATGGCCCCTTCTTTGTGATTTTTCTGAATCTTCACTTTTATTTGTTCCAATTTCACATGAGAAGATAGTTTTTTTTGGAGGCATGTAGTAGGCGTCATCTTCAAGAATACCAACTTCATGCACTAAAAATGATTGTAAATCCCCCATGATGCAATGTTCTTGTCCTTCTTTGTAATACTTGATGCACTGGTGCAGAGAAGATGTAACCATGTTGTGTTCATGAATCCACGGTCGACCCAGTAGAGCATTGAAAGAGGTCTTGACGTCAATGATATAAAACTTAGCGGTTGTTGCAAGTTCTCCAAACTTCATAAGTAATGCAATTGATCCAAGGGCTCTCTCTCCCTTTTGGTTGAATCCTCTTATCATCATATTATCGGCAGTAAGCTCCTGAGCTTCAATTTCGAAATAGGCTAATGTTCATAGACTCATCAAGTTTAAGGATGCTCACAGATCTACTAAAACTCTAGACAACACAAATATGTCGTTGTTTACGGAGATGTAAAGCGGTTGGTTGTGGTCATCGGTACCAAGCAGCAAATCTTCATCTATAAAGGTTACCCCAGGCTGTTCTTTCAATGAACAAATTTCATCTGAGGATATGCTGGGCTAAGCAAATCTCTGGGTCAAGCAAAGTTGTAACTAGAGACTCTCTCACCTCATTTGACAGGATACGAGCATTGTAGATGCTTAATCTGACTGGTAACTTCCTAAGATGAGTTAGCACGTTGTAATCCACTTTGTATGATCCTCCAATTTTCTCTTGGTTGTGTAGTTCTTTCGGTTGTGGAGGATTCTTCTTGCTTAACTATTTATTTTCCATTGTCCGTTGGAGCTATTCTCGGGGGTAACACTCTCCCGCTCCTTAAGTTCACTTCTGTAATTTCTTCTTCTTGTGACATCATTGTTGAATTTTTTGGTGTTTCCTCTTTGTCGGAAAGATCTAAGTTGATGGCAAGCAGCGCACCGTGGTGCTCAAAGATTGGTTCCTTACTTTTGGTGCTGTCGTAGCTGGTATTATTGATGTCTTCTTCTGTCTTGTTAATGAGTTCGTCAGACTCAAGTACAATTTAAGGATCATTTTAGGAATCAAGATCAAAGTTAGATTTGTCATAATCGATTACTTCATCACTAGAAACAGTTAAAGCATAACTGAAATCACAGTCACTATATTCATAAGACCCCGGAGGGGTATGAAGATAATCATACAAAGTTAAAGCTTCGAGGACTTTCTTCCCCAAATTCAAAACAGCTCCCAAATTCAAAACAGCTTATCTAGTAGAGGCAGCCCCTATGCTACCCCCCGTGATATCAATCTTTGTAGTGGTATTTTTCTTCTTCCTACTCTTTGTCCTTGATGATGATGGATCTATTAGCGAAATCTTCATCTCGGGCTTGTTATGCTGCAGACTCTGAATGAAGGCTTGCTTTGATAGATTATTTTGATGCGTTTTGGATTTGATTCATCATTTTCTTAGATGATTTACTCCAAACTTATTTCCATCCATATGTTATGGTATTTGCAGAAGATTTTTTTAATGAATCCTGTATTTGGTTTAAGTCCCTCTTCAGCTTGTCCCAAGTCGTACTCCATCCATCTTCTCCAGTATATCGATCAATCGGGGAGATTGGTTTGGTCAAAATAATATTTATGAAACCTTTTTCAGGTTCCTTTAAATATTCTTCTTCTGGAGCCAATCCTTAGGGATGAAACATTCTTCTATAGTGTGCCCAAGCAACCTGTAGTATGGGAAATAATTCAGTTGATCCTTTTTGTCGACCTCTTCGGGTTTCTTTGGAACTGGTAGTCGTAACTCAGGCTTCTTCATCAGAATTTTGAACATTTTGGATATGGCTTCATATTTGAAAGAATACACCATTTTCTATTATTCTGCTAGAGATATTCTCTTATTCCCTGTTAGAGGTGATCCTTCTTGAGTCGGTCGCTGGTTGGACTTATTACTCTATTTTTGAGTGTACTGTGATGAAGATTGGTGATCATTTTCTAGATATATCTTCATTGGTTGTTTCCTTTGTCGGCAGTCTCTACTATTCCTGACTTCTTCTCAATTTTTTTGGTTGCCTTGGATTTCTCATGAGAATCCATATGTCTAATTTTCTCTTGATGACTGCTGACTTTACTGAGTAGCTTCTCAAGGGATTTGATGGTGAGTCCCTTGAGCATGAAAGCTACTGGCCCATGAATGCTTTTGAGTAAGATATGTTCCTGTAGATGAGGTTCATATTTCTTGCTAAGGTTTCTTCACCTCAAAATGTAATCCACCAAAGTCTCATTGCGCTTTTATTTTTCCATCATGAGCTCTCCTATAGACATAGTGTTGCGTTCCAGAGAATCTCTTCATAAATAATTTTTCCAGCTCAGCAAATTTCTTAACTGGTCTGTTGGGCAAATCAGCATACCAATTGAATGTAATCCCTGACAGGCTGCTGACAAACTATTCGAAGAGTAAAGCCTCGCTATTTCTTGTGTTGCCACAGCTGGCTCGGAAGTGTGCTATATGTTGTCTAAGATTTCCAGTCCCATCAAATATCTTAAATTTTGGGGCCACGAAACCCTTGGGAAAGGGTACGAAATCAAATTCTTCTAGGTAAGGTCTACCCTTCATAATCAATGCACTACCCTTAGATTTGGTTAAGCCCTCCCAAACTTGCTCGACCATTTGTTTAAATTCCTTCTCTAGCATGATGCTCGATGGAGAATCCTTCTTTAGTTGCTCATCCCTATTTACTGAGGCAACTTCACTTCTTTCATCTGTGATGTGAATGATTTTTGGTTGGTTGACCGTTGGTTGACCTCTGGAGAGGCCTCTGGAGAGGCTAATTGTTGTGCTTGTGATGGCCCTTGAATGGTGGCCATGGCGGTCATGGCAGCGGCCATTTCTTCTATAATTTTCTCCATTTGGCTGATTTATTAATCTCATCCCTTAGGAGGATAGCCCTATGCAGCTCATCTACAACATTCTCTTCGACGGGAGTTTAAGCCTTGCGCGCAGATGTAGCTGCTCTATTTTCAGTGACATGGACATCCATGAAATCTTCTTTGAGGTAATCATTATAGTGAAAATCTTCATTATCATCATTGATTAAAACTCCGTGTTCTCGAGCTAACTCAGAAGTATCGACACAGAGCTTTTCAACTTTTTCTTTGATTATTGATTCTTCGATTATCTTAAGATTTAGATGACCCTGCTGGACCTCCTCCTCTTGCTCTTCCATCTCACTGCCAATTGGTGCGACAATGTCAAATACTTCGGACGATGGCTTCATTCCATGCTCTTCACCTAGGGGCTTACTATACTGTATCGGTATAGTGACCTTGGGTATCCACACCTTTTTCTTTGATGATGATGTCTCAGGACAGAGTGTCCTAGCAGAAATATCAGTATGTCAAAGGAAAGTATGTTCTCCATGGTGCAGACCGACTACAGTACTGGGTAATTTCTTCATCATTTCCTTCAAAATTTTTGGAATTTCTTTGAAGTTGGTGATTGATAGGATTCTCGGCCCAAGTCTTGACTTAACCGATCGACGACCTATTGTCCTGGTAACGGTAGAATCTATACTGACAATAGCAGTGTCAACTCTGCTCTCAAGCTGAACCAGGCGGGAATACGAGCTGGCGGACTTTTAGTTGACTTCTAAAATCATCTGGTAGATTTGATGTCCCTTAAAATTTCTTTCTTCATACAAGGGGAAATTGCTTGGTCCCACTCATTTAAATAACTCATTAACTGAGCAGCTCTCTTTGGCAGCTAGTCTCTGAAAAAATGAACTTATTTGGGTGACAGAAGTATGTTTCTTTTTCTCCATACCCTGTCCATGAAGTGTTGGTAATGTGGGGGTGATTTTTTGGATTCTCTCGTATCCATCAGTATCCATTAAAAAATGGAATCTACTTCTCCGCAGAAGTGGATTTGTTTCCAAAAATTTTGATTTGTCTTGGTAAGGATCTTCCTTAACGGGTATCTCCTCAGGAGCCTGGGCTTTAATGGCCCTCTGAACGCTCTTGTTGCAGTTTCTCCTTTGAGTTTGGGCTAGTGGTACAGTTCTTGAACTCGATCCTATTTCGAATATTGATGGTGGGATAGCTAATCCCTCAATCGGATCTTCAATGATCATTACTTTTTCCCCTTAGTAACAGCGAGAACAACAGGCTTATTAGTTGTCGTAGTGGCAACAGTAGTCTTGGCCTTCTTATAAGAAAGGAAGTCTTGAAGAATGTTCAGGTTGAACTCAGTTGACGGCTTCTGAATTTCTGGAGCAGTGAACTTCATTATGGCGAACGGGGCCTTCCCGAAAATAACCTCGAGATCTTCAAATCCGGCTCTGAACTTAATGGTAGGTGATAACCTCGAGACTTTTCAACGATATAGGACAAAGAGGTGTGAAAAGGTATTTGTTCAAATTTGAAACGTTTATTGTAGAATTCAAAGGAGAAATACTTGAGGATGTCACAGATCTGAAAGAGAACCTCGGTGACTTCCCAGTCTATCCAAATATTTGGCTTCAGTTTTTAGAAGAAATTTGTTTGAGTATTTCAATCTGCCAATTCTATAAGTTGGGCTTAAATTCGTGTGAAATAATCACACAAATAGCCTGGAAGATGTGATGATTTAGGTCTTGATGAACGACAACCTCAGAATCCTAAGATGAGTTAGGGATTATATTGCACAACAGAGCTGTACAAAGGCTTAAAGATGAGGTGAGGATTTATGTTGCATAAGCAGACAACCTTAAAATCTTATGGCTTGGTTGTTTAATTCTCAGGAAAGAATGGTTTAACTGGGGAAGACAGGTTTTGTTGTTGAATATGGTCGTGCTGCCCACCATGCTAGCCCCAAGCTCCTCGTCGTGGTGTGTTTAGGTTTTCTAAGGTGTCAAGTTATAATGTAAAATCAGACAACCTTATGGTTGATGTTCTTTAAATGTTATGGGGGATGTTAAAGTTGATTAGAGTGACACCGGTTAGGATCCCACAGTTCCCTCATTCCGGTACCACTATTTTTTATTGGATTCACTTAGTCCAAATGAATTTAATAAACTCAACTTAATGAGTTCCATAATTTCATTTAGACCGTGGGAAGCTTCGTTAGCAATCATAGGTTACCTTTTTTTAGGGATTCGCAATCATCCGATAGAGACGTCTTAATTTTGTTGTAGTTGTAGTTTTTGTGATGTTTATGATTATATTTTGAAATGTTTTATATTATGAATGTTGTGGAGGAGATTTTATCTTGGCTGATTTTAAGTTTGGTTTTGGGTTTTAGTTTTGTGGCTATCCTAACAGTTTTGGTTTTCATGCAGGGTGACAGTGTTGTTTAGCATGCAAGTTTTATAAGCATAAAAAGTACAGTATGAAAGTACAAGAAAAACGGTACTATAAACTATAAAAAGCGTACCTGGCGAGTCTTCTCGTTCCACCACCTAATAATCAAAATGCATGTGAGAGCACTTTATATATAGTGGAAAAATAAGGTTTTAGTGACCTACCAAACCCTAGGTCATATCCTTGGGGGTCCCTATTAATTTGGTTAAGGATAATTTTTGTTAAGGAAAGCATATTAAGTTAATAGACCTCCGAGGTATCAAACAGATCAGGAGAAAAAAGCAGGTCCAAGCTTCCCTCTCACTGCCTGGTGAAAAGTCTTGAGCTATTTTTTAAACTTATTATGTTGCTTAATAACCCATCCTGTAAATACCTTTAATGCTCAATGAGCATTGATGTTTCAATTATCCCTAAGAGTAGGATAATTATCATTTATAATTTAATTTGAGGATTACACCAGTGAAGACCCTAAAAGGGTCAAGTTACTGTAACTAAGACACTTCGCCAATTTTTAACTTGGGCTTTCAGTGTTTCTTAAAGATGATTTTTCTTAAAGATGTTTAATTTTTAATTATGTTCACTTTTCTAATCCTCATTTAACCAACTTTGATTTAGCATTGGTCACTACTAAGCACTTATGATTTTGGTAGATGTCTTAGTTATTTTTAAAAAGGTTGAATCTTAAGTGATGATGATTCATTTTTTTGAAAGCCATTTGAGCATCAAATAAGGGTATTAAATTAGTTAATTATCAACACAAAAATCATACCCCTAAGTCTGGGATCATTTAATTAACTAGACTTCCAAATTTTAATCATCTAGAAAATTTTAAATTTATCCTTTAATTGGAAAAAGTGAGATTGGTTTCTACCAATTAATCCCCTTTTATATTAGTCATCCAAATGTGTTGATTAGGATCAAAGGTTACCCATTTCCCCTTCTTGAATTGAGCCTAAATGTTAATTTAGGCTAAATTTCCAAAATTACATCTTTCCCCCTAAGACTCTAATACCTCATAATTCATCAAATTTAATTCAAATTACTTTGGAATTGGCATCTACACCACACTCATGGGTCACTTAAGACATCAGAGGAGAAAATGTGACTTTTCAAATTTGATTTATATATTTATTTAAATCCAAGAAATAGGATTTTTCAAAGAAAATTCCCTATCTTGACCAAGACAAAGCCTAATCACTTCAATTTTTTACTAGAGGTAGACTTAGACAAAAGAATCATTGGGACCAAATTTCATGTTTTTTTGAGTTTTATTTGAATTATTAGAATTATTTTACGTTCTGGTCATTTATTAATTATAAAATATTTTAAATGTGGAAAATTAAGTTTCACATTTCTATTAAATATCTCTGAGGTCAAGGAACCCAGAGAAATAAATTTCACATTTTTTTTATTTTTTGTTTGATTTTTTAGAATTAGATTTTTATCATTTTTTAATTATTTAAATATTAAGGAAAGGCTTAAAAATGGAATTTTTATTTTAATTAGAAATTTATTTTTAGAAAATCCCTCTAATCTCAAAAAACTCCAAAAACTAATTTTTATAATTTTTTAGTTATGTTTTAATTGTTAAAAATCATTCTAGTGTTAGAAATGACGTTTAACTTAGAAAATCATTTTGAGTTATCAAATGAGCTCAAAATTATTTAATTTTTTTTATGGGAAGTTCTCTGAACTTCAAATTACAGTGGAGCTTAAAAACCAAGTAGGATATTAAAAACCAAGTCTTTTAGATGTTTGTGTTTCACAAAATTAATTTTCTTTGCATTTTAGGGTTTGGGCAAATTAGGTGCATTCTCAATGACTTAGATCATGAAATATTTTCCAAAGGTTTCTCTGGCGATAATAAATCTTCTAAAATTATCTTGAAATTTTCTAAGCAACATACTAATTATTATGACTAATTTATGCAAATAATTGACATAAACTTGTAAAATATGCATCTCTATCTAGAGATCTCCTCTGACTTTGGAAAAATTAGAGGATGTTCCCTAGGACAGAGGCAACAACATGCCAAAATTTCAAGCCATGGTGAAATGTCTACTTGCATGGAGAAACAAAAGACTCAAAATAGTTTTTAATTAATTAAAAATAAAATATTGATCAAATAAACTTCAGATTATTTCCACATTTTTCTCAACTATTAACTGAGCAATACGATAATTTTATTCTATTTTTAGGATTTTTCTACCCCAAGATATTAATTTTTAAAGTTAGGGAGCATTTTCTAAATTATTTAAATCCATATTTTTCTATTCAAACGCATGGCACCACCTTATTCTAGGCAGCTCCGAACGGCGACGCGGTGCGCTCCCATTCACTGTGCTTTCCACTCTGGCATGCCACACGTCCCGCGATTCACATATCAAGAGTTCATTCAGCTAGATCTCGTCCGTTGATGAGATAAACAAGCGATCAGACGGCTCCTCGTCATCATTCCCAAATAGGCCAACCCGAGAACCATCCACACTCAAACTTTAAGATCTCTCTAGATTCAACCAAATCTCATGGGGTTTGTTCCTAGAGCTTCATCTACTCAAGACGAACCTATCTATAGGGATTATACAGTATGAAATAGAGTAAATACGTATTGAGAGTGAAAATAGGCTTGGATTAGGGTTGGAGTTTAATACATTAGTTTGAGAGGGGAGGCCTCAATCAGATGGTTATGGTAGCTTCAATTTATCCCAACGAACCTCAAGACGAAGCCTTGTGCTCTAGTGAATGGTCTAGGTATGAATTCGACCAGGCTTGATTTCAGGTGTTGATTGAAGTCTATGTTGATTGAAGTCTAGACTAGAGGCTGTTTGAGAGGGGCTTTTGTGGGGAATCAACTTATTTCACTGCGGCGAAGGTGTGTGCATAGTTAACTGAAGTTTGATTCATTTTGGAGGTGTGGAGAGATCTGTCCTAGTTTTTGCCAAAAATTCAAGCTCAAAATTGAGCTTCTGTAATGAAGCTCAGTGGGGGAAAATGGTTGGCTTGAACTGAGGAGGTCTTAGGTGGTCTCTGAGGGCAGTTTGGTAGAGTTTCCTTAAGAAAATTTATGCTCTCCTTCATTGGCTATAGAGATGAGGTTTAAATAAAATTGGCTTAGGGTGGCTATGACGGCCTCCATTTGAGTGCAATGTGAAGCTTAGGTGGAGGGAAGAGAAGCTCTAAATTTCAAATGGGATGAGGTGACCTCTAAATTTGAATTGGGTTTAAATTTTTGGGGGTGTCTCAAAGTTTTGGTGTTTTCTGGCCACTACCAGTAATGTCAAGGGAGGTGTCCAGAAATTCAGATGAGCCCGGGGGAGGCTTAATTATGATTTACCCCCAAAGGTTAGTGATGATGAGGGAGATTTTGCAAGTTAGGTCCAAAAATGGGTTAAAATCCCTTAATTTGGGGACTCATTGGTCCATATCATGCTTTGGTGGGTCTTACATGGTTTAGTCTGGTCCCTAGAAGGAGTTTGGAGGCTGTGGAGTCATGAAGTTGGTGATTTTAAGGTGGCTAGGCCAATTTTGGTGCATGGGTCCAATATGGGTCAAAATGACCAAAGCTTAGGGTTGGGTTAGGCTAGCCATGACTTTGACACCAATTGATTGATTAAAATTGTGTAGGTGATTGCAGTGAAAATTTTTGGTGAAGGATTGAAGTAATTTAGAGTTCAATTGGAAGCTCAATTTGAAGGATTTTGAGATTTTGGTCAATTTGGGCATGTTGGACTAGACTTGGGCATTGGTTGAGCTAGGATTGGAATTTGGCTCAATTTAATGGACCAAATGATCAAGATAGATTCTATTAAGATTTCTCATGAATGAATGGAGTGGAGATTTTGGGCTAAGGCAATCAAATTGGTGGAGTTTTGAGACATGGCCAATTTAGGGAAAAATTGTAGATTGTTGGGGGTCTTAGGATTTAGGTTGAAATTAAATGAAATTGAGGCCTTACGAAGGCCAATTGAAGGTCAAGTTTGATCTGTAGGATTGTTATGAAGAGTTTAGGATTCAAATTGAGGCCAATGGAGTATGCCATAGTATGCCCTTGGGTTCAATTTGGTGGACCCAAGTCATAGTGCCAAAATTGAGGGTTTGAATTAGATCAAAATTGGGCTCAAAGCATGGGTCAATTAAGCTTGGATTTGGTTTATATTTTTCATATAGAAGGTAAATTTGAGTTTAGACTTGAAATTGGGAGAAATTGAGACAAAATTGATGGACATTTGAAGTGAATTTAGGGAAATTGGGTCTTTAATTTAGGGAAATTGGGTAGGGAAATTGGGTCTTTAAAGACAATTTGGGGTTTTGGTCAAAATGGTCAAATTGGTAAAATTGGGTCATGTGGTAGTAGAGAAAAATGAAATTAGGAATATTTGGAAGGTCTTAAGAATTTTTAGGAATTTTTGGAATTTTTAAATTTTTGGGCTAAGGAGGGGCATTTTGGTAATTTCGCAATTTTTTGGTGATTTTGGGTAATTTGAATTTGGGTAATTTGGCTATTTTCAAAAGGTTTGAAATGATTTTTTGAAGAAATTTGGGTATTTTGGGTAAATTTGGGAATTTTGGCCAAATTTAGGTTTCAAGGGAACTTAGGTAATTTGGGGGGAGTTTAGGGGCAAAAAGGCCAAGTTGGGTATTTTTGGTAAAATTGGGGTGTCAACCACCATAAATGAGATATGGGCCAATGGAAACCCCATTTGGGTCCTTTATGTACTGGTCTTAGCTAAAGCCTTGGGCCAGAGTGTGTCTCCCAAAGGATTAAGGGATCAAAGTCAAGAAATTTTGGGTTTGTATTCGTGAGTGACTGTGAGTGAGGTGAGTACATGTTGACCTCATTTTTGGTTGAGGTTTGGTTTTTTTTCTCTTTAGTAGCCTAGGGTCTACCCATAAGACTTTTCCTGTTGACAATTCCTAGAAAACTAGACTTGGAACCCTCACCAGTAGAAATTCTACCCTCTTCTTTACTCAACCTGGAGTTCCACATATTGCTCCCAACCTCTATGTACTTAGTAGGTGGGGTCACTGTGGGGGAAACTCAAGATGAGTCACCCTTAGGATTG
>NW_018232796.1:122151-122562 GCF_001263595.1 Phalaenopsis equestris | reverse complement strand
ATTTCTCTCAACTACCATATGACCCAATTTGGCCAATTTGACCATCTTTAACCAAAACCCCCAAATTGCTCTTTAAAGATCCAAATTTCCCCAAATCCAACTCAAATGTAGACCAATTTGATCTCAATTGACCTCAATTCCAATAGCAGACTCAAATTAACTTTTGATATGATCAAACTAAACCAAATCCAAGCTCAATCGGTCCATTATTTGAGCCCAATTTTGATTTGGGTCAAAACCCCAATTTTGACCATTCGACTTAATCTCATCAAATTAAACCCATGGCCTAGTCAATTGGCCCCAATTGATGTTGAAAAATCTTGACAACATTCATATACATCAAAATCAACCATCAATTGACCTTGGTGAAGCCTCAAATCCATTTGATTTTGGCCTAAATCCAAAATTCTC
>NW_018232796.1:121335-121996 GCF_001263595.1 Phalaenopsis equestris | reverse complement strand
CCGAGTTGGCCGTCCTTCCGAGTGGCCGGAAAAGCCCAAAACTGAGAGCCACTCCCATGGCACCTCACCCAAATCAAACCTAGAGGCTAGCTCATCCAAATCAAACAATGGAGCTCCTTTGTCCTCCACCTAAGTACCACAATGCTCACCACAATGCACCCAAGCTTATGCCCTGAGAGCCACCCCATGGCCATTTTTATAAAAACTCACCTCCCATGGCCATTGGAGGTGTGCTGAAATTTCTTTAGAGAGGTCTCTTCTTAGAGATGCCTCTCCAAACTTCACATAGAGCTTCCCTAAGATCCCCTCAGTGCATTCCAACCATTTTTGCTCACCCATTCCCATTGCGAGAGCTCAATTTTGAGCTTAAAACCCTGTCGGACACCAGGACAGAACCCAATACACCTCCACACTCCACCAAACTTCAATTTTTTGTGCCCACACCTTCACAAGAGTGAAAGAAGCCCAAGCCCCATCAAATCCCCCTTCCATAGAGCGTCTACCATAGCTCTAGACCAACACCTGAAATCGAGCGTGGTCGAATTCATACCTAGGCCTTACTCCAAGACCAGGGACTCAATCCCTAGCCTCCTTGGACCCCAAAAAACGTGTTAAGCACCTCTGATCGAAGCCTCCCTTCTCAGAGCAAAGGTATAAAACT
>NW_018232796.1:120560-120761 GCF_001263595.1 Phalaenopsis equestris | reverse complement strand
AACACTATTTTGAATCATTTGATTGTCCATGCATATTGACACATCACCTTGGCTTAAAATTTTGACATATTGTAGCCTCTCTAAGGGGGAACATTCTCTAGTTTTTCCAAAGTCAAATGAGGTTTCTATGCTGAGATCTATATTTTTCAAGTTATTTCACATTATTTCCTTAAAATAATCATGGAAATTAGCATATTGGTT
>NW_018232796.1:119429-120510 GCF_001263595.1 Phalaenopsis equestris | reverse complement strand
GACTAGAGAAATTTTTGGAAATAATTTCATGGGTCAAGTCATTTAAAACATCCTTAAATTTTTGAAATACTAATTCACTAAGATATTTAATTTTGAAAAAGATAAACATTTAAATGACTTGATCTTTGATCTCTACTATGATTTATGATTCAGAGAACTCATCATAAAAGTTTCAAAATATTTTGTGTCCATTCAATAACTTAAATTGATTTTTAAAGATAAATACCACTCTTAACAATTAAATGATTTTCTAAAAATCAAAATATAACTCAAAACATTATGAAACTTAGTTTTTTTGAGTTCAGTGATCAGGGATATTTTATAAAAATAAAATAATATTTAAAATAAAAACTTAATTTTTGGCCTATTTTAAGTATTTAAATAATTAAAAATTCATAAAAATCATAAAAATAATAAAACTCATGGAAATGTTCTAAATTATTTCCTAATCACTTAGGAATAATCAAAATATTTTTCCTGATTTTCTAAATAAAGATATTGAATTTCAAAGCTTAAGAATAATTTTTAAAAGGCTAAAAATTAATTTTATCACTAAAATAATTTCAATAAATCAAAGAAAAATTAGAAAAATATAACATTTGCTCCTCTTAGTTCTATGACCTTAGGGAGATTTTTCCAAAATACAAAACTTAATTTTTCACCACCTAAAATATTTTATTTTTATTAAATAGCCCAGAACTTAAAATAATTCTATTAAATCACAGAAAATTCAAAAATTTAGGAAATTTGATCTAAAGGCTTCTCTGGTCTAGTTCTACCTCCAGTAAAAATTTTAAGGGATTATAATTTACCTTGGTTAAGTTAGCAATTTTTTTTGAAAAATCCTATTTTTGCATGAAAATAATTATATAAATTAAATTAAATTTTGAAAAATCTCATTTCCTCCTCTGACGTCTCAATTGACCCATGAATGAGGTAGAATAAAATTTCAAAGTCATTTGAATTGAATCTGACAAATTATGAAGTGTTAAAGCCTTAGGGGCAAATGTGTAATTTTGGAAATTTAGCCTTAATTAACATTTAGGCTTAAGTCAAGGAGGGAAAATGGGTAACTTCTAAT
>NW_018232796.1:104007-117305 GCF_001263595.1 Phalaenopsis equestris | reverse complement strand
AACTTTGAAAAATATGGGGTCAGTTTGATTTCATACTTCAACGTCCTTCTGAAGCGGGTGACGGGATTTAGATTCCAGCGACCGACATCTTCTTACGGGCAACCCCACAAACAAACCAACCCCCGAAATAACACCGACAGTACCTTAGCTCTAGACCAACACCCAGGGTCAACCCTATAGTCAAGCAGTCCTCTAGGTGACTCATCTTGAGTTCCCCCATAATGACCCCATCTACTAAGTGCTAGAGGTTAGGACAAATATGTGGAACTTCAAGTTGAGTAAAGGTTGAGTAAAGAGGAGTTTAAAATTTCTAATGGTGGGGGTTCCTTTACTAGTTTTCTAGGAAAAGTCAATAGGAAAGTCCTATGGCTAGACCCTAGGATACTAAAGAGGAAAAACTAGACCTCAACCAAAAGTGAGGTAAACATTTTTGTATCTCTTAAACCCGAGGTCCTTGAAAGGATGCAAGATTGATACTAATATTCACCAGCATTTGGTAAAGGGCTATCCTTGAACTCATGGGCTCCTGGTGATTCGGGCCCAATGGTGTAACTAATTCATGATTTGTCTAAGCGTTAACATTTAATAAGTCATATTTTTTAATAAAATTTATATCTTGCATATTAAAAGAAAATTATAAATTATTTAAATTTTTGACTAGTTAAGCATTTTTTAGTGTTATTTTTTTTGGCAAGTTCATGCCTTAGTCACAAACAAAGGGTTGAAGGTTACCCTCCCTTGATTTCCTTATTGGTAACCTCTTACCTTATATTGGGTCTCACATATATGATGCTATTGGTTGTCTATGAACGTCTCTTAAAAAATTGCTTGGGATTTGGTCTAGATTCTGAGTTTAACCCTAAATTAATTTCTTGCACCTAGCCCTGATCATTTATATGTGCTATTTAACTTGTTCCACATGCTCATGCTTCCTTATGTTCTATTTAATTTATGTACATTTTCATGTTATGTTTATAATGCTAACATTCTAGCAGCAGCGTCAGAGGCGACAAATATGTGATATTACTTTTCTGTTGCCACATTTTCCTTTTACTATACTTTACAAGTTTTTTTATTTATGCATAGTGTAGAGAATACTAGTCCACCTATTAAAAAAGAACCCTACGATGGGCCATGAGACCGAATAATGATCATAAGCTCAAGCAAAAGCCTTGGACCTAAAAAAATCACAATAAAGAGTTCAGAACATGCTGCAAGCGGAAGAAGGGTAGCTTCAGATGATTATGATAAAACAACAATGATGTTGTTCTACTTCAATCCTTTTTTCTAAAAAACATAAATCTTTGGACTCCATGATCTTCATCTAGTATGACATAAATTCTTGCTCTAACTGTTAGGTCTTTGCACATACATGGATTGTAGTATAAGTCCCAACTCATTTCTAGGATTCTTGGTTGTTCGTTTGGTATGACATAAATCCTACCATCTACTTAGGCTATCTGCATAATAGTACATTATGCAAGTTTAAGCTCTAATTCTTAAACCAATTGGCAGAAATAATAATCCAATAGATTTCACTCTCAAGGTGTTAGGCCAAACAATACGATAGCTTTGAGAAGTCAGTGAGGTTCACCTCCAGATCTGTGGCATACCCTACTGCACCCTCCTTTATCTCTCATAATAACTGCTCCTACTTGAGCCATTCCCACTTTCTTTTCCTAAGAAAATTGGTGAAAGCTATACTTTGACTTTTTGAAGCCAAAACTTCTGATCAATTTTGATAGTTTTCTTAAGTGATTTTAGTCATTTAAGATGTGATTAACTATAAGGGCTAGCCGTTATAGAGAATTAAGAACCCTGGTAATATAAACCTTATCTAATCTTTGTATTAGATAGGGGAATTATTATTCACAAATTTTACAGGAAATAATAATGTCACAAATTCTTTAGTTTAAACGGTTGAGCCCACTAATAAGTGGTATTCTCTTTCTCCTGGGTGGTGTATTAATTGTGGTATTGTATTCAACTATCTAAAATATTAATTAAATGAGATCTATCTGGCCTCATTTTTAAAAATAAAAAATTATATTTTCAAAACTCAAATTATATAATTATATTCATATTAAATCAAAATTAATTTTTTAAAAAATCTACCGATAGTGTTGTATCAGTAATATCAGACTTTGTGTTCGGAATATCGATCTTCCAGGGAGTGAGGGAACTAGACTTAAGAGAAGATCTGTACTACTAGATTTTATTCGTAGGCTGTAATTTAAATTAAATAAAGGTTCTACAAACTATTCCTAATGAATTATTATCTGGTTTAGAAGTTAACTCGAACAGACATTTAATATACCAAAATAATATGTTGATTTAAGAGGGGTATTTGCATGTTTTTGCAGAAGGTACATCAATTTTAGGCATTTAGAGCAAAATTAGCAAAAAGAACAAAATTCAGAGCCAAAATAGCAAATCTTAGGATTCTGGCGCTTGAAGCACTAGAACTGGAGCCTGAAGCACTAGAACTGGAGCCTGAAGCGCCAGAATTGGCACCATAAACATCATTTGACAGAGAGCTTGCTCAAGAAGCACCAGATTTGGTGTTTCATGTGCCTAAACTAAAAATAGATTGGTCTTAAGCAAGTTGGAACATAAAGAGCCAGAACTAGTGCTTGACGCGCCAACGATGAATTTTTTCAGATTAATGCTGTTCAAGACAAATTTTGCACATATTTCAGAAGGGACACTAGTTCTAAACATCCCATGGAGTGATTTAATGCATCTAGACACATTGGAAGGTTCTTTTGTGAAGGGATATGTCTCTTGGATCAATAGACGTGTCTTTTGAATTCAAAAGGGTTACTTTTGGATACAATTTTGGAGGGAATTTTGAATTTTTTTTTGGAGGGAGGCGGCCTCTAAGAAAAAGAGAGCAAATTTTAGGGCTTGAAGAGAGTTTTTGAAAGGGGGATGGAAGAGGAGTATGAATAGAGAGAGTGGTGTGAGATATAGAGAGAGAGAGAAAGTCAAGGGCTTGGAGATTTTCTTCATGAATTATAAGAGGAGAGGGAATGAGAGAGATTTCTTATTCATTACACTTTTAAGAGAGAATTGGGATTGCTTGAAAAGAAGGAAAGTGCTTGAAGAGAGCGTCTAGGGATTTGCTTGAGATGGATAGTGATATATATATATATCTGTGTGTGTTCCTTTATTTCTTTGTTTTATAAATTTATTTTTGTATATAAAATCCGTGTTTGTTGTATCCTTCTCATGAATTTTGAGTAGACTTCTTTATCCTTCTTCATACTTTAAGATATGGTTTTGTGAAGAATTAATTATGTTGTATACAGTTTTAAACGTCAATAACTTGTGATGATTTGAACCCCAATCTTCATTTACTTTTTGATCTAGCCAATTGAAATGTTAAAATATGTTGAGAAACATATGTTCCAAAAGGGCTATGACTTCTACAACATAGGGAAAATCACGTTTGATTCCATGGGAGATGATGTCATTCATAGGGTTGAGTGCAATTAAATAGGGAAATATACTTTGATGGATGCAAAATAGGAGATTTTAAGGTGAATGATTAAAATCCCTAATTTGGTCCAAGTTATTGGAAACTAATGCGAGATTGTTAACCCTCAGGTGAGGAAGTAGTGGGAGCCTGAAGTGACAACCAATATCCTCCCATCCTAACCAAGGAATTAGGGGCTAAACTCTAGATTAGTTTATGTTCTTTATGCAATAAGAAGAGGGTGAAGAATAGGAATGCTCCAATTTGGCACAAATCAAATTTATATATTTTCAAATGATTTTAATTTCTTCGTAATCCATACATCATTTGTAAAAGGGAATGATGCTTTTGTAAATTTGAACTTTTCACCTCAAAAACTTGATTTAATTTTCATAAATTTTACTTTTGAATGTTTTGCAATTCGTTTAATTAACTTAGTATTTTAACAACATTTTATTTAGCATTCAGTCATTTACTTTAGATTCAAATTTTGTACTTCACTTTTGTGGTTTAAAAAAGTAGTTTACATTGTAATCTTAAGAATTGTTGACCTCACTTTTAGTTGAGCTCTAGTGTTTCCTCTTTTGTAGCCTAGGGTCTTTCATGAAGCCAAAGGACTTTCATGTTGACTATTCCTAGAGGACTAGAGAGGACTAGAAAGCTCACCATTAGAAATTTTAAACCCTTCTTTGCTCAACTTGAAGTTCCACATGTTGGTTCTGATCTCTAGCACTTGGTAGGTGGGATAAATATGGGGTAGCTCAAGATGAGTCCCCATATGATTGCTTGGAAAAGGGTCAACCTTCTGGTGGTGTGGTTTTGGTTGCTCTCACTTACACACTTGTGCATTATATTTCCACTCACTACCTTAAACCCAAGCCTATCTAACTTTGATCCCCTGACCCTTTTGAAGACTCATGCAAATGGTCTCCTAGACCAACTAACCCTAAGAGAAGGACCCAAAGTAGGGAATTCTATTGGTCCATGGATCATGTATGGTGATTGACATCCCAATTTTACCAAAATACTAAACTTAGCCTTTTACCCCCAAATCCACCCAATTTACGAAAATGCCCTTGAAACTCCAAAATTAGCAAAAATTTCTAAAATACCCAAAAATTTCCAAAATTAAAAAAATACCCTTGGGGACTCAAACTACCCAAAAGCCTTCAAAATCATTTCAAATGTCCCCAAAATCAACTTGAAACACTCCATTAAGTTCAATTTGATAAATTTGACCAATTTTTACCAAAAGCTCCAAATTGCCTTAAAGGCTCAATTACCCAAATTTACCCCAAATGCCCGCCAAATGGATCCCAATTTCCCCATATTTTAATTCTAAACCAAAATTATTTATTTCCAAGCTTGATTTAAACCAAATCCAAGTCCAATTGACCCACATTTGAATCTAATTTCAACTCAAATCAAAAAGCCCTAATCTTACATAAAATCAAAATCACACTCAATCGAACCCCAAATCTATCCAATTTTCCCAATTTCAAATCATAAAATCTCTAAAACATTTCCAATTATCGAATTGAACCTTCAATTGGCTTTGATCAAACCTCAATTTTACCTAAAATCAACATGAACCAGAACTCCCAATTTTTCCCCAAATTGACCATGTCCACAAATTCAACCAAATTGAACTTCTTAACCCCAAAATTACCACTAAATTAATGCATAAAATTATTCATGTCAATCTTAAGGAAAAATTTGAACCATCAATCGGGCCCTATCCAAACTCTAGTCCAATTCAAACCCAAGTCTAGCCCAACTGCCCTAAAATTGACCAAATGTCCAAATTCATTCAAATTGACACTTCAAATCAATTTAAAATCACTCCAAATCTTTTCTAAACTCTTTATGACAATCATCTACCCCAAGTTTCTCAATCAATTGAGTCCAATGTTATGGCTAGCCAACCCAACCCAACTTCAAGCCAATTTGCCCAACATTGAACCCATGCACCAAAATTGACCAAGCCATGCCAAATTGATCAAACCAAAGCTTCGATAGCCACCCTCTGGACCCTAGTGATTAAGCTAGACCCACATAGCCCACCCTTGGTGAGCAATGGACCAAAGGTTCCATAAATCAGGGTTTTTATTTCCTAAATTGCTTAAACCAAAGATATTTTTGCCAAAATCCATCACGAGCCCAAATTAATTATTGTGAAAGATTCTCCTAAGTACCCTGAGCCACCAGGGCACCTCCCCTGCACTGGCAGCCATCATATTCACCAGAGGTGCCAAAATCGAGAGCCCCCATGCCTAAACCCAAACCCATTTACACCTATCCACGCTGGCCAACCCTGATTGGTCTTTGGAACTTTACAGCCCTCAACCTAAGCATTATTTAGCACCCACTAATTGGGCCTAGCAGCGAACCTAAACCATTATATTCCATTGAAAAAACATAGAGAAAGCCAATTTCCTTGGGGAGACTATGCCAAATTGCTTCCAGCACTCTCCAAATACTCCTAAGCTCAAGCCCACCACTTGTCTCTGGATTCATCTGGGTGAGCTCAATTTTGAGTTCAAAATCTAGGGAATACCAAGACAGATTTTCCCATAGCTCCACACTCCACCAAACTTTAATTAACGATGCACACACCATCCTCTGAGTGAGAGGAGTTGATTCCCCACAAAAGCCCCATCACAAAGAGCCTCTAGCATAGACTTTGATCAACATCTGAAATCCACTTTGATCAAAATCATACCTAGGCAAATCACCACAGCTCAAGACTTCATCTCGAGGTTTGTTGGACTTATTCGAAGCTACTACAACCATTTGATTGAGGCCTCCCTTCTTAGAAGAAGGTATTGAGTATCAAACTTATATCGAGCTTAAATTGATTATTCATACGTATTTACTGTATTTCATACCATATAAACCATATGGATGTGTTCGTCTTGAGTAGATGTAGGTGTAGGATCAAACTCAAATTGACCAAAATTCCTAACTCCATCCAAAATACCTAAATTTGTCCAAAAATCTTTTCAAACCATTTCAAACTACCCAAATTTCCCAAAACCACCCAAAATTACCAAAATATCCCAAAATTTGCCAAAATTACAAAAACACACTTGGTGGCCCAAACTTTCCGAAAACCTCCAAAATCTTCTCAAATGTCCCCAAAACCAATTTGGACTCTTCAATTGAACCCGATTTGACTTATTTTTACCAAAAGCCCCAAATTGCCCTTAATGGCCCAATTTCCTCAAATTAAACTCAAATGTCCATCAATTTGACCCCAATCTTTCCCAAATTCAATTCTAATAAAAAATTCATCATGAGCAAACTCAATTCAAATCAAGTCCAAATCTAATTGACCCACATTTGAGTCCAATTTCAACCCAAATCAAAAGCCCAAATTTTACCAATATCAAAATCTCATTCAATTGAACCCCAAAATCTATCAAATTGCCCCAATTATTCATCATAAACTCTTTAAAACATTTCCACACATCAAATTGAACCATCAATTTACCTTGATCAAGCTTCAATTTCAACCCAAATCCAAAAACCCAATTTGTTTGTGTCTCCAAATGTCACTTAATTGAATACCCAAACATCGAAATTGACACCAAATTGATGTTGAGAACTCTTGATGATATTCCCCTAGACCATTTTCAATAATCATATTAAACTTAACCCAACTCTAGCCCAACTAAAGCCCAAGTCTAACCCAACATCCCGAAATTGATCACATGCCCAAAACCCTCAAATTGAACCTCCAAATCAATTCAAAATCACACTAACTCTTTTCTAAACCCTTCACGACTATCACCCCCACCAAATTGATCAATTAATTTGGTTGAATTTCATGGATAGCCTAACCTAAACCCAACTTCAAGACGTTTTAACCTAAATTAAACCCATGCACCAAAATTGACTTTGTCATGCCAAATGGATCAATTTAAGACTTTTACATCCACCAAGTACACCCTAGTGACCAGTCTAAACCCACCTAAAGTAGCCAAGGTGGGCTATGGATCAATGGTTCCCTAAATTAAGGGATTTCATCCCACTTTTGGGTCTAAGCCAAAAAATCTCCTGCATCATACCAAACCATTAGTGGTTAATCATAATTAACCCTCCCCCTGGCTCACCTGACTGCCTGACCACCTCCTCTACTCTGGCCAACAGCCCTAGTCACCGAAAAACCCTAAGACTGTGAGCCACCATACCTAATTTAAACCCAATTCCACCCATAGATGACAAATCATCCCAAATGTCCTTTAGAGCTCTTTAGCCATCCACCTCAACAACCTTTTGCACCTGAACTGAAGCACCGAGCTCCACCCTAAGCCATTCATTTTAAGCCGCTCCTCCATGTCCAAAGAGGAGAGCAATCCAACTTCCTTGGGGAAACTCTGCCCAATTGCTCTCAAACACTCTCCATAGACTCTTAAACTCATTGCAATCATTTTCCCCTCTAGTTCCCACTGTGAGAGCTATATTTTGAGTTCAAAATTTTCCCTAAAAGTAGGATAGATCTCCCCACACTTCCGCAGCCACACCTCTATAATCCACCAAACTTCAATTAAATGTGCACACACCATCCCCACTGTGAGAGGAGTTGAATCCCCACAAAAGCCCCCTCTTCCCCATAGAAGCCCCATCACAGAGAGCCCCTAGCATAGACTTTGACCAACACCTGAAATCAAGCTTGGTTAAAAATTACCTGGACAATTGACTAGGGCATGAGACTTCATCTGGAGGCTCGTTTGACTCACTCAAAGCTACCGCCACCCACTAATTGAGGCCTCCCCTCTCAGACAAAGGTATTGAATCTCAACCCTAAATCGAGCTCATTTTGATTCTTCATGTGTAATGGTATGATTACATTCTTAATCAACTATATAAATATGTTCGTCTTGAGCAGATGATAGTTTAAAAAACAAACCCCATGCAATTTGTTTAAGTATAGCTTGAGATCTTAGTGTATTAGTGTGAATGGTTCTCAGGTTATGTCACTTGACGACAATGACTGAGAGTCGTCTGATCTCCCATTTATTCAATGGACAGATGAGATCAAGCTAAACGAGTGGATGGAGTGAAAAGGCAGGCTGACGAGGCAGCTATGTAGCTGACTATGTTAAATGGTGGAGTGCCGCATGGAGACTTCAGAGTGGATAAGTAGATAAATAGGGGAATTTTTAATTTAATTTATTGCCTGATCTTTAAAAAATCATAAATTTGTGTAGAAAAATCATAAAACTAAAAGAAAAAGACCCACTTGCTCAGGAAATAGAGGAGAATAATGTGGGGTAGAAATAAAAATTATATGTTGGCTCCCTAATTTTCAATGAATTAAATACTCTCTGAAGTATTTTAATTCATTACGATCAAGCATTGTTCACCATGGCTTGAAATTTTTGAGGTTTATTCCCTGTTACACAAGAGATGTTCTATGATTTTTCCAATGTTAGAGAGCATCTCTGTGCTTCTAACTCTAATTTTCAAGCTAGGATGGCTATTTTGGCTTATTCTAATTATATACATTAAAATATCATCTGAAAAATTATGAAAATAATTTTAGTAGGTTTCTTATGGTTAGGGAAGCTTAGGAAAAATTACATGATGGTTTGTATCATTTTGTACATTTCTATTATTAATTAAATGCATATATTTTGTTTTAATTTTTGTAAATTAAATATTAACAAAAAAATTGATAAAATTAATTCCACATTGTGTATAAAAATCATGTTTATTCACTTTAAAAATCTAAAAATTATTTGGCAAGCTTTGAGCATTAAAGTTGATTTTTCAAGAAACCTTATATTTCTGTACAAGAAAATTTGTATTAAATTAAATACACCTGGAAAAATTGTGAAAAGTGGTTTTCTGAGTTCCTTGTGATCAGGAGCACTTAGGAAAAATAAAAGTTATTTTTGTTAAAATACTTGATTTTTGTGCTATATTTGAAATTAAAAATAGTTAAAAATTCCAAAAAAACAAAAATGCTTCAAAATGTGCTTAATTGTTTCCTTGTCACTCAAAAGTTAAAAATAAATTTTTAAAAGCTTAAAAATGAAATTTCTTTTTTTCTCATTAAAATAATTATAATAAATAAATTAAAAATAAAAAAAATGCAAAATTTGATTCTTTCAGTTTTCTGAACTCATAGAAGTCTAATAAAAATATAAAAATATTTTTTGAAATTAAAACATTATTTTCCATCTAATTAAATCATTTAAATTTGTTAATAATTAAATAATAAAAAAAATTAATTCAAGGAAATCATGGAAGTTTGTGTAAGTATTTTTCTCCTAAGGCGACCTCTACTGGTTTTCTTATCAATAAAACTTTATATTGGATAATTAAATAAATCCATTTTGGAAAATATTATTTTCTAGTTTTAAATATTTATTTAAATTAAATTAAAACTTGAAAACCCACATTACTTTTCTATGATGTGTTAATTACTCCATAGGTAGGACACTTTAAATTCTCAAAGTCATTTGAGCGGTGTCTAGTGAATTATGAAATGGATGGCTCCAAGGGCAGTGCAGTAATTATAGATTTTGGTGCCTTAATCAAAATTTAAGGTTAATCTTTAAATGGCATTCACTTAGACATTTTATAATATCCATTATAAAACATTCATCATCTTTACCTTTTGCAGGGTATTTCATTGATCTTGAAATGTTAAAATTAATAGTCTGATCATTGACGCACATTATTAATTCCCCTTTTTGGACATCTATCATTGCTCTTCCTGTGGCTAGGAAAGGACTCCCCAAAATGGTAGGTATCTCTTTATCTTCCTCCATATCTAGCACAATGAAATTAACAGGAAAGATAAATTGATCCACTTTCACTAGTACATCTTCTATAACTCCTTTAGGGAATGTTATCGAATGATCTGCTAACTACAGAGTTACAGTAGTAGGGGTTATTTCTCCTAATCCCAATCTTTTAAATACTGATAATGGCATAATTTTAATGCTTGCACCTAAACCACATAAAGCTTTCCCATAAAATTTGTCTCCTATTGCACATGTAATTGTAAAGCTACCAGGATCTTTAAGCTTTTCAGGAAGCTTCTTCTGAATTATCACACTGCACTCCTCACTAAGTGCAACAGTCTCATTATCTTCAAACTTCCTTTTCCTATTGAGAATATCCTTCATAAACTTTACATAGCTCGGCATTTGTTCTAAGGCTTCAGGAAATGGAATATTAAACATAAGCTTCTTAAATATTTCCAAAAATTTTGAAAATTTCTTATCCAACTTCTACTGACGAAGTCCCTGAGGAAATGGAGGTGGTGGTTTTTCCAAATCAATTTTCAGCGGATTAAATAGTCTCTCAGAATCTTTTGGAGCATCCTCTTTTGATTCCTCAATTTCTTCTCTCTCTACTTCAATTTCTTTTTGAACCCGACCTTCCAACTCTCTTCCGCTTCTAAGTTGAATGGCTTTTACTTGTTCTTTATTTTAGTCTTTTGGATTTGATTTAGTATTACTAGGAAGTCTTCCTTGGGATCTATTACTTATTTAATTTGATATTTACCCAAGTTGATTCTTGATATTTCTAATTGGAGCTCCTTGACTTTGTAATTTATTTCCCATTTGTAACACCATTTCTTCTCTAGAAAACTTCTTCTCCTTAAACTGTGTATTACTGTTGAAACCTGGAGGATAAGTAGATCTATAACTATTATTCCTTTGGTTGTTCCAGTTTCCCAATGGGTTTCCTTGGTACTTCCCCCATTGCTGATTATTACCACCCAAATTATTATTCCAATTAATATTGGGATGGTTCTTCCAACTTGGGTTATAATAATTCACAACCTGTGTTATAATAAATGGAATATGGGTTTTTTTTATTATTATTTATGGCATTCAAAGTTTCTAATCATGCTTGAGAATCTAGCATTTTGCCTAATAAATTCTCTTCAATCATGGAAATTGGTTAGGAAAAATTCATTCCAAATTGGTCTAACTTCCTTGAAATTACAACAATTTAATTTGCTAACATACTAAATACATCAGTTTGTAAATGCATCAAATTCATGAATATTGGCTAAATTCTTAGGATTTACCCTCTCAGAAAGCCATTTAAAATTATTGGTAGTCATTTTTTTAATTAAAGCATAAGCGTCATGAAATGGTTTTGACATCAATGAACCACCAGCAGCGGCATCGATAATTGATCTAAGAGATCTAACTAATCCATTATAAAAAGTTTGACTTATTAACCAATCAGGTATAACATGGTGTGGACACTTTCTTAAAAGTTCTTTAAATATTTCCCATGCTTCATAAATAGATTCCCCTTCAAACTGACTAAAATATGTAATATCATTTCTAAGCTTCGCAGTTTTTGATGGTGGAAAATATTTAGCAAGAAATTTTTGTGATAAATCACCCCATGTTCTGATAGATCTAGGTGCTAACAAATTCAACCACATCTTAGCGTTATCCCTCAGTGGGAAAGGAAATAACAAAAGAAAATAACCTAAGTCTTATGACATTATTTGATACACCATCGTATTTAAATGTAGCGCATAATTCTAGAAAACTGGTTAAATGTAAATTAGGATCTTCAGTTGGTGATCCCCCAAACTGATTATTTGATACCATTTGGATAATAGCAGGTTTAAGCTCAAATGAGTTAGCCACTACAGTAGGTTTTTGTATACTATAATGAAGTTCGTCTACAGTAGGGTTGGCATAATCTCTTAAAGGTCTAAACTCTTAATGAGTTTCAGCATTTCGATTTTTGTGTTCTGCCATTTTCATAAATTTTTTGGATTTTTCAAAATTTATAATTTTTTTTTTATTTTTATGTTTTTTATAATAATTTTTTTAATTCAGAATCGTAGGGCACTAGTTCTTCATAACCTAAACTTCGCATACACTAACATATAATTAAATAAAATAAAATTCAAGACAGACAAAAAATATGATACAATACTTAAAGTTTAAATAAAATTTTCTAAAAATAGAAATTTTGCTTTTGAATCCCCAGCAACGGCACCAAAAACTTGATCCCTATTGATACTACTAATATGCAAAGTACAACAATAATTCAAATTATATTTCACTTAGATTTCCTTATTTTACAACAAAACCAAAAACTTGATCCTGAAGAAATATAAGAATTTAACTTTTAATTTATATATATTGGGATACAACATGAGTATATGTATCGTTATCATGTAATGTATGACTTTTTGATTAAGACATGAATATCGAACCCACAACAAATTTTTACGACATGCACTTTGGGAAACCTTCAATTTTTAAAAAGATAATTACTTAAACTGAATATATTTTGTACTAATAAAAAATCTAATATTTTTGGTATTATTTTTGATATTTTGATAAAATAGTAACAACTTAAAAAGATAACTAGAGTTTTGTATATGAAAAGCACATAATAAGAAAAACATCTTTCTTCTTATCATGAATCAGTAATAATTATAGGAATTCTGTTGTGAAATCATGCAAATTGTGTTGTGCCCAATAGGGCAATAATATTCTTTACCCTTACTAGAGTTTCTTTAAAGAATATTGGCTAATTTAAAGTTTGAATAGCTCTAAAGACTGGCTAAGCAGGGAAGTTTTCAGCTCTCACTCTAGAGTTCTCTCGATTTTCTCCACCTCAGGGCTAACATCTTGTATTAGAACCTAAAACAATAAACTAAGTTGGGGCTTTATCCTGTCGCTTTAAAGTCCTCTAACTCTACACCCTTCAATGATTATTTTCCTATTTATTTGCACTAAATCATATGAATTACATTCTCATTCATACAACCGCATGTGATTCTTTCCAATTGTTGACCGAGACAATACCATCCCGG
>NW_018232796.1:95275-103881 GCF_001263595.1 Phalaenopsis equestris | reverse complement strand
TTAATTACTTATCATTTAAGAAGAAAGATAAAGAAAACTACTCAAAATCCATGGAGAAAAAAAAACCACACTTTAGTTTAAAAGTAGAAATCATTGTCAAACCAACAACAAGTCTCAATTTAAAGCAAAGTAGTCTCAAAGCAAAAAGATAAAAACTTTTCTCAAGTTCTCCACCAAACTGTTGAAGTTCCTTTGAATCTCTTCTCTTTACAGTCACTCTAAATAGAATAACAAAAAAGATAAAATAAAAATAAAAGTGGTGCTTGAAAATCTCTCTGAACTAACTCCCCAATTTGACAAACTTTCAAAACTTTCCAAGTATTTTCAGGACTCTTTTCAAAGCCCCATCCTCCTTCTTTTATATTTTTCCAAGATATGCCTTGAAAAATCTTCAAAATATGTCTAGATTTGATGTATCTCCCTAAGAGATGCATCCTTTAGTAATAATTTTTGTCAATGGCTTTCGTCCACAGTGGTTTTAACCACCTATTAAGCCAATGGGTGCCTCAAAAACCTGTTCAAAATTCACAAAAACCGACTTTACTCGTCTAGTAACTACCACTGACGCTTAAGCGTGGGACCTCTGGCCCTTAGGCGCGGCCTTCTCTATTTAACTAATGCTTAAGCGCCGCTTCTAGCGCTCGCCAAAACTCATTTGCACATTTGTCACCTTTTTGCTCGAAATTTGATCCTTTTTCACTCCTTTCAGCATTTTTCACCCTTTTTACCTGTATCTGCAAGAAAAACATAAAAATACCTTCCATTAAAGTGCAATATCTAAAAAAAATAGGTTTAAAAATGTGTCTAAAAATAGTATATATTTTAGGTGTATCAGATTCGCCAGAAGCTGTCGACACTATTTTGGGTGTGGAGTTGCCCGTTGCGAGCTGTCGGTCACCGGAATCAAAATCCTGCTTCAGTGAGGCATTTAATTTATATATATATAGTTTTGAAATATATGAAATTAAACTGACCACACATTTTTCAAAGTTTAAATGAAAGAGCACTATACCTCAAATACTGTATCTATCCCAAAAGACAAACACAAGACTTGAGAAGCTCGATCAAATAAACTAAGAAAGATATGACGTCCGTTTGGGTCTGCGAAACCATTTTATTTGCCGAAAAGTTCCCCTATTTAATATGAAGAATTAAATAGGGTTTATATTAAGCTGGGTTCAGACAAGCTTCCTATAATGGCAAGCCCCTATAGTTAAATGTATCTAAAATAACCGAAGTCACCTAAGAAAACTCTCGATAAAAATCAGGGAATATTATCTTCATGGAGTTCAAAAGGATAGGAATTTTCAACAAAATCGGACAAAGAGGTGTGAAATGGGAATAACTCAAATTTGGAACATTTTATTGTAGAATCCAAAGGAGCAAGAACAAGGGGATGTCATAAATTCGGAGGAGAACCTCGGTGACTTCCCAGTCTATCATATTGTTTGGCTTCAGATTTGAGGAGAAGTTATTTGAATGTCTCATCCTCCAAATTTTATTAGTTTAGGGCTTACATTTGTGTGGAAGAATTATACAAATAGCCTGGAAGATGCGAGGATTTAGGTCGCGAATGACAACCATATAATCCTAAGACAATTTAGGGCTTATATTGTATATCAGAGCTATACAAAGGCCTAAAGATGAGGTAATGATTTGTGTTGCATAAGCAAATAACCTCGAAGTTCTACGGCTTTGGTTGTTTAATTCTAAGGAAGGAATGATTTAGTTGGGGAAGACAGGTTTTGCAATTGAAGATGGCAGTGTTGCCCACCATACTAGATCCAAGCTCCTCGTCGTGGCGAGTTTAAGTTTTCTAAGCTGTCAAGTTATTGTGTCAAGTTATGATGTCAGATAAGGTGACCCTATGGTTGAAGTTCTTTAAATTTTATGGGGGCATATTAAAATTGATTAGAGTGACATAGGTTAGGATCCTACGGTTCACTCGTTCTGGTACCACTATTTTCTATCCAATTCACTTAGTCCAAATGAATTTTCTAAACTCAACTTAGTTAGCTCCATGCTTTCATTTGGACCGTGGGAAGCCTCGTTAGGAACCTTAAGTTACATCCTCTGAGGGATTCCCGATCATCCGATAGAGATGTCTTAATTTAGTTGCAATTATGGTTTTTATGATGTTTGGGATTAAATTTTGCATTATCTTATATTTTGAATGTCGTGGCAGTGAATTTTATCTTGATTGATTTTAGTTTTGGTTTTGGTTTTATTGCTATTCTAGCAGTTTTGGTTTTCATGCAGGGTGACATCGTCGTTTAACATGCAAGCTTTGTAAGCATAAATTACAGTGTGGAAAGTATAGAAAAAAGGACGGTACTATAAACTGTAAAAGCGTACCTGGCGAGTCTTCTCGTTCCACCACCTGAAAGTCAAAATGCATGTAAGGGCGTTTTATGTAAAGTGAAAAATGAGGTTCTGATGATTTACCAAATCCTAAATCATATCTTGGTGAGCACCTATTAATTCAATTAAGGATGATCTTATTAAGTGAAACATAGTGAGTTTAGTAGACCTCCAAGGTATCCAAGAAGTCAATAGAAAAAGCAGGTCCATGCTTCCCCCTCACCGCCTGCTAAAAAAGCTTGAGCTCATTTAAACTTATTATGTTGCTTCATAATTCATCCTGTAAAAATCTCTAGTGTTCAGTGAACATCGATGTTTCAATTATCCCTAAGAGTAGGGTAATCATCGTTTGTCATTTAATTTGAGAATTATGTTGATAAAGACCCTTAAAAGGGGTAAGTTAATGCTATTAAGACACTTAGCCAATTTTAGCTTTTACTTGGGCATGTAGTGTTCAATTTTTAGTTACATTCACTTTTCTAATCCTCATTTAACTAAATTTGATTTAGCTTAGGTCATTACTAAGCCCGTAGGACCTTGGTGGATGTCCTAGTCATTTTGAAAGAGAATAAATTTTAAGTGATAATAATTCAACATCAAAACATTTGAATGTCACTTGAAAATCAATTAGGGGCATTAAATTAATGAGTTATTAACACTCAAAATCATACCCCTAAGTCTAGGATCGTTTAATTTACTAGACATCCAAACTTCAATAATTTAGGAAATTACAAATTTATCCTTTAATTAGAAAAAAAATGAGATTGGTTTCTACCAATTAGTCCCTCATGTTTCAGTCATCCAAATATGTTAACTAGGATAAAAGAGGTTGCCCCTTTCCTTTTCTTGACATAAGCCTAAATGTCAATTAAGGCCAAATTCTCAAAGTTACACTTTTGCCCCTAATGCTCTACCACTCCATAATTTAACAAATTTAATACAAAAGACTTCAAAATTTTTGTCAATTAAGACATCACATAAGAAAATGTGATATTTTGAATTTTAATTTAATTTATATAATTATTGTTATGCAAACATAGGGTTTTTTTAAAAAAATCCATATGTTGACCAAGGCAAAGTCTAATCCTTTGAAATTTTTACTAAAGGTAAACTTAGGCTAGAAAACGAATGGGACGAAATTTCATTAATTTTTGAGTTAAATTTGAATTATTAGAATTATTGTAATCTCTAGAGTATTAATTAATTATAAAATATTTTAAATGTGAAAAACTAAATTTTTCATTTTTATTAAATCTTTTTGAGGTCAAAAACCCTAAGGAAACAAATTTCACGTTTTTTTGACTTTTCTTTGTATTATTAGAATTATTTAGGTGAAACGTTAAGAAAAATCATTTTTTAGTCTTTAAAAATTATTTTTAGCTTTAAAATTCAATATCTTAACTTAAACAAATTAGGAAAAATATTTCAATTGCTCCTAAGTGCTTAGGAAACAAGTCATAACATTTCCATAAATTTTGTCATTTTTGTGATTTTTATTAATTTTAATTATTTAAATACTAAAATAGTCTTAAAAAAATGAAGTTTTTATTTTAATTACAATTTTATTTTTAGAAAATTCTCCTGAACACAGAGAGCTCCCAAAACTAATTTTTCTAATAGAACTCAAAAAACCCAATTTTATAATTTTCCAAGTTATATTTTAATTAATAAAAATCATTTTAGTGTCAAAATAATTTTTATTTATAAAACCTTTCTCATTTGATTCTCCCAGTACATATTTTGCCACTTATTTAATAGTATTTGTTGTTCTATCACACATATAATTAACTTCTTCATGAACATCTCAAATCTTAATTTAGATGATTATTTTTCCCAAATTAATTTTATTTGTTTTTTAGGGTTTTGTGACAGGTAAGTGTATTTTTAATGACTTGGCCCATGAAAAATTTTCCAAAGGTTCTCTGGTCACAATAATCCTTCCGAAATTTCTTTAAATTTTTCGAAGCAACATGTTAATTATTATGATTAATTTATGCGGCAAATAATAGACATGAACTTGAAAAATATGGATCTCTATCTAGAGGTCTTCTTTGACCTTGGAAAAATCAAAGAATATCCCCCGTGATCTTGGAAAAATCAGAGAATATCCCCCAAGAAAGAGACACCAACATGCCAAAATTTCAAGCTATGGTGAAATGTCTACACGCATGGAGAGTTAAATATCTAAAAATAATATTTAATTAATTAAAAATAAAATATGCATCAAATAAACTTCAAACCATTTTGAAGTTGTTCTCCTTTGTTCACTGAGCACTAGGGAATTTTCTTTTATTTTTTCGAATTTTCTACACAAAGATATGGATTTTTGAAGTTCTGGCCATTAAAATAAATAAAATAAAGGCCTATTTTTCTACTTATCCAGCGCGGTGCCACATCCTCATCGACGTCTCTGAAGCACCACGTGGCGTCTTTTGGTTTGGCACCGCGATCTGAGTCAGCCCGTGCTTTATGAACATGTTTCCAATCCGGAGCAATCAGAGCCCTCCATTTGATACACGCGCGATCCAACTGCTGTGGGTCATCGTCTCCAAATAGCGTGAACCCGCAACTGTTAACCGTAAAACCTTAATATCTCCCTCATTTCTTAACCAAATGACCATGGGTTTGATCCTATGGACTCGTCTAAGTGTGGCAAACATATCCATACAGCAAACATACCATTAAACTAACCCTAATCACATGGAGAATCAAAATAGGCTTAAGAAGAGGGGAAGTTCAATACCTTTGCTCTGAGAAGGGAAGCTTCAATTAGAGGTGTTCGCCACATTCGTGGAGGTCCAAGGAGGCTAGGGATTGAGCCACTTATCATCGTGAAAGGTTTAGACCCAAATTCAATCAAAGCCAAATTTGGGTGTTGATCAAAGTCTAGGGTTGAGGCTCTCTCTGAGGGGACTTTGATGGGGCTTTATCTTGTTTAATTGTGGTGAAGGTGTGGGTAAGTTTAATTTGATTTCTATGCACTTTGGAGGTGTGGATAGTTCTGTCCTGTCTCCGACAAGGATTTGAGCTCAAAAATTGAACTCTGACAAGGGGAATTAGGGCAAGGAGGTGGTTGGGTTGCACTGAGGAGGTCTTCAAGAGGCTATGGGAGAAATTTAGAGAGTTCTCCTTGAGAAAATTTTAGCACCTCTCTCTTGGTCGTGAAGGGACCATTTTATAGCCATGGCCGGAGAGGAGAGGTTAGGGCCTGGTCATGGGTGCCAAAGCTTGCTTAGGTGGTAGGCTAAGAGGCTCTAAAGTTTAATTAGGGTGTGCTGGCTCCTAGGGCTAAGAATGGGTTTGATTTAAGGGTGGTGGCTCTCAGTTTTTAGGTTTTCCGGCAACTAGGCCAGCCAGCAAAGCCATAAGAGGTGGCTAGGAGGTCAGGTTAGTCAGGGGGAGGCTTATCTATGGTTTACCCCCTAGGGTTAGTCATGATAGAAGAGATATTTGGTTTAAGACCCAATAATGGGTATGAATCCATTAATTTAGGAACCCATTGGTCCATAGCTTGCTTTGGTGGGTTTTCTATGGTTTAGCCTTGTCCGAAGGAATGGCTGTCCAAATGAATGGCTTAGTGGCTGTGGTGGTCTTTGGTTGGCCAATTTGGCTTGATTAGGTCAATTTTTGGTGAAGTGGTCCATGTGGGTCAAAATGGCTAAAGGTTGGGTTTGGGTTAGGCTAGCCTTTATTTTGAGCCCAATTAATTGTTCAATATTGTGTAGATGATTGTAATGAAGATTTTAGGTGAAGGATTGAAATGATTATGAGTTCAATTGGGGGTCAATTTGAAGGATTTTAGAAATTTAGTCACTTTGGGCATCTTAGGCTAGACTTGCGTCTAGATTGGGCTACAATTGGACTAAGTTCATATTGATTGTTGAAAATGGTCGATAGGAATGTAATGAATAGTTTTCAATATAAATTGGGTGCCAATTTTAGGGCCAAGGCATTAAATTTGGTGAAATTTTGGGACTGCCAATTTGAGGCAAATTTGGGGATTCGTGGACTTAGGTCAAAATTAAATAAAATTGAGGCTTAATCAAGGCCAATTGAAGTCAGTTTGACGTGTAGGAATATTATGAAGAGTTTTCAACTTAAATTGTGGCAAATTGAGTAGGTTATGGGGTTCAATTTGGTGGGATTAAGTCATGTAGCCAAAATTGGGGGGTTGACTTTGATCAAAATTGTTCTTAAGGTATGAGCAAATTAAGCTTGGATTTGGTTTAAATTGGTTATAAGAAAGGTGAATTTAATTTTAGGATTGATATTGAAGAAAATTGGGCCCAAATTGATGGACATTTGAGCAGAATTTGGGGAAATTGGGCCGTTAAATGCAATTTGGGGGTTTTGGTCAAAATGGTTAAATTGGCCAAATTGGGTTCAATTGAAGGGTAAAAATTGGTTTTGGAGACATTTAGAGTGATTTTGGATGTTTTGGGAAAGTTTGGGATGCCAAGGGTATTTTTCTAATTTTGGGCTATTTTGGTACATTTGGAATTTTTGGGTAGTTTTGGGTATCTTGGGTATTTTCAAAAGGTTTGAAATGATTTTTGAACAAATTTGGATATTTTGTGTGAATTTGAGGATTTTGACCAAATTTGGGATTTAGGGGTGTTTAGGTAATTTTGGTAGGTTTGAGGGTGAAAGGTCAAATTGGGTATTTTGGTAGGGTTGGGGTATCAACCACCCTACATGAGCTATGAACCAATGGAATCCGCATTTGGGTCCTCTATGTTCTGGTCTTAGCTAAACCCTAACCTAGGGCTAGTGGGTCTAGGGGACCATCTACATGAGTCTCCCAAGGGATCAAGGGATAAAAGTCAACAAATATTGGGTTTAGGGTTTTGAGGGACTGTGAGTGAGAGTGAGTGAGAGTGAGTGCCTTAGCTCCAGCATCCAGGGTCAACCCTAACGGCAAGCAGACCTATGGGAACTCACCTTGAGCTCCCCTATATTGACCCCACCTACTAAGTGCTAGATGATAGGACCAATATGTGGAACTTCAAGTTGAGCAAGGTGGAGTGTAGAAGTTTTAATGGCGAGGGTTTCTTTTCTAGTTTTCTAAGAATAGTCAATAGGAAAGTCATATGGCTAGACCCTAGGCTATTAAAGAGGAAAAAACTAAACCTCAACCAAAAGTGAGGTCAACATATATATAAATTAAAAAGTTAAGTTTTTATTTTCTTCTAGATCAAGTTTTTGGCACTACTACAAAGTAAGGAAATATTATTAAAAAATATAATCAAAGACGTTGTTATACTATTGCTTATAAACTGTCGGGATCATCGGGGCAATAGTCTTTACCTTCTTGTAAGAAGGAAAATACTGGGGACAACTTAGGATGAACTCAGTAAATGGCTCCTAAACTTCTAGAGCGGTAACTTTCATTTTGACAATAGGAGCCTTTCCAAGCGCGACTTCCATCTCATCAAAATTGGCTCAAAACTTGATAGTGGGAGCGACATTGTGGGCATTGCTGCTTGTCGGGAAGTTGCAAGAGAAAGTGAGCGTAGCGAATGCCATTGCAGCAACTTCAAAAAGAAATCTCTAAGGTTAGTCATCTGACCAAAGCCTTATAATTTCAATTTGAACACTAAAAATTAACAACGGTTGCTTTGTTGGCTGGGCAAATCTTTTTTTTTAATTTTAGTTTGTGAAGAGTTTAAAATTTAGTAAAATTAAAGTGAAAGTAGAAGGATTTATATAATTAAGTAAAAAAAGTTTAAAGAGCAAGCGTAGCATGAAAAAATTTGATTTAATTTGCAAAATAGCAAATCAAATTCAAAAAGAGAAGATAGGGAAAGTAATGTCTTAGGACACAGTGCAGGACCAACTTCACAACGCATATCGCCTAAGTGGAACTAGTCCACCAACACAACTATTGGGGGTCCAACCCCACATAAAGATTAAAAGTCTTTATGAACTCATGAACCCTTCTGTTCAACGGTGATTGAACAGACAGTCCTGAAGTCCAAAAGATTTGACCATACTTAACCAAGAAAATATGGGTGAAGCATGTCAAAGGAAGAAGGGTTATTTGGTCTATAATGGACATGGACACATTACCGATATGTGAAAATAATATTCTTTGATTCAAATGGAGAGAAAAGATTTTCACAAGCAGAGTCGGCAGAAGCTCTCAGCACTATTTTTAGAGGGGGGTCCTGTGGAAGCTGTCGGTCCCCGAAATCAGAATCCCGTCGCCCGCCTTAAATGAACATCTATTTTACATAGATATATAT
>NW_018232796.1:89358-95262 GCF_001263595.1 Phalaenopsis equestris | reverse complement strand
ATATATATATAATAAAAAAAAATTAAAATCAAACTGATCCCATATCCTTCATAGTTTAAGTGAGAGAGCGCCACACCTAAGCTTTGTATCCATCTCGAAAGATAGACACATGGCTTGACTGTGAGGCTTAATCACATAAACTAAGAAATGTATGATATCCATTTGGTCAGCGAAACCATTTTATTATAAGCAGAAAAGTTCCCCTATTTAATATGAAAAATTAGGGTTCAGAAAAGTTTCCTAAAAGGGCAAGCTCCTATAGTTAATTACATATTAGATAACTGAAGTCACCTTAGAAAACTCTCGATAAGAATCAAGGGATATTATCTTTAAGAATCTCAAAAATGTGACTTTTCAATGAGATCGGACAAAAAGGTGTAAAATGGGAATACCTCAAATTTGGAACATTTTATTTTTGGAATCCAAAGGAAGACGAATAAGGGGATGTACTAGATCTTGAGGAGAACCTCGGTGACTTCCTAGTCTACCCTATGGTTTGGCTTCAATTTAGAGGACAATTAATTAATTGTTTCATCCTGCCAATTTTAATAATTAGGGCTTAGATTCGTATGAAATGATCTAAAAAATGGCCTGGAAGATGTGACGATTTAGATCATGACAAAGAATACCCCAGAATCCTAAAGTAGGTTAGGGCTTATATTGTATAGCGGAGCCATACATAGGCCTAAATAAATGCTGAGGATTTATGTCGCACTAGGCGAACAACCTCACAGTCCTATGTCTTGTTGTTTAATTTTAAATAATGGTTTAGCTGGCGTAAACATGTTTTACTGTCGAAGATGGTCGTACTGCCTGATACACCTAAAATATATACTATTTTTAGACACCTTTTTATACCTATTTTTAAGATATTATGTTTGAATGGAAGGTATTTTTGTGTTTTTCTTTCAGATACATGTAAAAAGGTGAAACATGCTTAAAGGAGTGAAAAATGATCAAATTTAGAGTAAATAGGTGAATAGTGTGCAAAAGTGTTTTTGCGCTAAAGCGCCAGTTAAAAATAAAAGGCCGCACCTAAGCGCCAGAGACCCCGCGCTTAAGTGCTAGTGGCAGTAATTGGATGAGTAAATTCATTTTTTCAGAATTTTGAAGAGGTTTTTGAGGCACCTATTAGCTTAATAGGTGGTTACAATCACCATGGATGAAAATTATTACGAAAGGATGCATCTTTTGAGGAAATACATCGAATCAAGACACATTTTGAAGAGATACCAAAGCACCTTTCGGAGAATTATAAAGGAAGGAAGACCGAGACTTTGAAAGGGGTCTAGAAAGTATTAGGAAAGTTTTGAATGTTTTAAAATTGGAGAGTTAGTTGGAGAGATTTTCAAGCACCACATATTTATCCTTTTTATTTCAGTTTTATATTGAGAGTGTTGTAAAAGAGAAGAGATTCAAAGGAACTTCAGGAGTTTGGTGGATGACTTGAGATAAGTTTTATTTTTCTTATATTACTTCTGGTTTTAATTGAGAATTGTTGTTGGTTTGACAATAATTTCTACCGTTACACTAAAGTGAGGTTTTGTTTTCTCCATGGATTCTGATTAGTTTACTTTATATTTCTTCTTAAAATGGTAAGTAATTAACTGTTGGATGGAAGTTGGGGAGAGTTTTAATCTTTAATGTTGGAAGATGTTGTGATGACTTAAACCTATGTACTTCATTTACTTCTTAATATGGCCAATCTAGATGTTAAATATTATTGTGAGAACATGTAAGAATCGGACTCGTATTGTCCTAGTCAATAATTGGAAAGAATCACATGAGGTTGTAGGAATGAGAATGTAGTTCATATGATTGAGTGTAAATAAATAGGGAAATATTATTTCAAGGATGTAGAGTTAGAGGACTTTAAAGTGACAGGTTAAAGCCCGCAACTTGGTTTATTGTTTTAGGTTCTAATACGAGATGTTAGCCTTGAGGTGGAGGGAATCGAGGGAACTCTAGAGTGAGAGCTAGTATCTTCCATGGTCTTCAGAACTATTCAAACTTTAAATTAGTCAATGTTCTTCACAGCCTCTCTAGTAAGGGTAAAGAATATTATTGTTCCTATTTGGCACAACACAATATGCATAATTTCACAACAAAATTCCTATACGTGATAATGATTCATGATAAGGAGAAAGATATTTTCATATTTAGTGTTTTTCTTCTACAAAAACTCAAGCTATCTTTTTAAGTTTGTTATGTTTTTGTCAAAATATTAAAATTACCAAAAATATTTATACTTTCTTTAGTGCAAAAACGTCTTTAGTTTAAATAATTATTTTTTTAAAAATAGAAAGTTTTCCAAAAAGTGCAAATTGCATATCTTCCCTGTGGGTTCGATATTTTGGTCTTAATCAAAAAGTCTTATATTACTTGATAACACTACGTATACTTGAGTAGTATCCCAATATATATAAATTAAAAGTTAAATTTTTATTTTTATTTAAGATCAAGTTTTTGGTTTTGTTGCAAAATAAGAAAATATAAGTAAAAAATATAATCAGAATTATTGTTATACTGCTGCATATAAGCAGTTTCAGAATCAAGTTTTAGACGCCGTTGTTGGGGAAGTGAAGTGAAAATTGTAAAGAATCTATTTATTTAAAAGCAAATTTCTATTTTTAGAAAGTCTTATTTAAACTTTAAGTTATTGGATTTTATTTTGTGTGTGTTTAGTTTTATTTTATTTTATGTTAGTGTATGTGTAGTTCAGGTTCTAAAGGACAAGTGCCCTACGATTCTGAATTAGAGAGAACTGTTGGAAAAATCAGAAAAACCTAAAAAAATAAAAATCTTGAAAAATCCAAAAATAATACAGAAATGACAAACCAAAATAATCAAAATGTTGAAATTCATCAAGAGTTTAGACCTTTAATAGATTTTGCCAACCCTACTGTAGATGAACTTCATTGTAGTAGTCAAAAAACCTACTGTAGTGGCTAATACATTTGAGTTTAAACCTGTTATTATCCAAATAGTATCAAATAATCAGTTTGGGGGATCACCAACTGAAGATCCAAATTTACATCTTGCCAATTTTTTAGAATTGTGCGCTAGATTTGAATACGATGGTGTATCAGATGATGTCATAAGACTTAGGTTATTTCCTTTCTCACTGAGGGATAAAACTAAGATGTGGTTAAATTTGTTAGACTTGTATCTATCAAAACTTGGGGTGATTTAACACGAAACTTCCTTGTTAAATATTTTCAACCATAAAAAATTGCGAAGCTTAGAAATGATATTACATCTTTTGATTAGTTTGAAGGGGAATCTATTTATGAAGCATGTGAATGATTTAAAGAACTCTTAAGATAGTGCCACACCATGTTATACTAGATTGGTTAATAATTTAAACTTTTTATAATGGATTAGTTAGATCTCTTAGATTAATTACTGATGTCGTTGCTGGTAGTTCATCGATGTCAAAATCATTTCATGATGCCTATGCTTTAACTGAAGAAATGGCTACCAATAATTTTCAATGGCCTTATGAGATGGTGAATCCTAAGAATATAGCTAATATTCATGAATCTGATGCACTTACTATGTTAGCAAATGAAGTTGCTACAATTTCAAGGAAGTTAGACCAATTTGGAAGGAATTTTTCTCAACCAATTTTTCTGATTGAAGATAATTCATTAGGCCAAATGGTAGATTCTCAAGCATCATTAGAAACTTTTGATTTCATAAATAATAATCTGAATAACCTATATTAAAATTATTATAACCCAGGTTGGAGGAACCATCCCAATTTTAACTAGAGTAACAATTCGGGTGGTAATAATCAGCAATGGAGGAACAACCAAGTAAACTCATTGGGAAATTGGAACAATCAAGGGAATAATAATTATAGATCCACTTATCGTCTAATTTTTAATAGTAATACACAATTTAAGGAGAAGAAGTTGTCTATAGAAGAAGTGGTGTTACAAATGGGAAATCAATTACAAAGTCAAGGAGCTACAATTAGAAATTTTGAGAATAAACTTGAGCAAATAGCACATTAATTAAGTAATAGATCTCAAGAAACACTTCCTAGTAATACTGAATCAAATCCAAAAGACTAGAATAAAGAGTAAGTGTTCAACTTAGAAGTGGAAGAGAGTTGGAAGGTAAGGTTTAAAAACAAATTGAAGTAGAGAGAGAAGAAATTGAAGAATCAAAAGAGGTTGTTTCAAAAGATTCTCAGAGACCTATTTATCCATTGAAAATTCATTTGGAAAATCCACCACCTCCATTTCCTCCGAGACTTCATCAGTAGAAGTTGGATAAGTAATTTTCAAAATTTTATGGAAATACTTAAGAAGCTTACAATTAATATTCCATTTGCTAAAGTTATAGAACAAATGCCAAGCTATGTAAAGTTTATGAAGGATATTCCCAAAAAGAGAAGGAAGATTGAAGATAATCAGACTATTGCACTTAGTGAGGAGTTCAGTGCTATAATTCAAAAAAGGCTTCCAGAAAAGCTTAAAGATCCTGGTAGCTTTACAATTCCATGTTCAATAAGAGATAGATTTTATGAGAAAGTTCTATGTGATTCAGGTTTAAGCATTAACCTTATGCCGTTATCAATATTTATAAGATTAGGATTAGCAGAAATAACCCCTACTACTATAACTCTTCAGTTAGCAGATCATTTGATAACATATACTAAAGGAGTTATAGAAGATGTCCTAGTGAAAGTGGATCAATTTATCTTTCCTGTTGATTTCATTGTTCTAGAAATGGAAACGGGAATTAACAATGCGCGTCAATGATCAAACTGTTGCTTTCAATATTTCAAGGTCAATGAAATACCTTGCAAATGAATGTTATAAGATGGATGTTATAAGATATCTACGTGAATTTCATTTTAAAACAAATTATGAAGAAAAAATTGAAGAAAAATATTTGGAACACGAGCATGAAGAGGAATTAGATCAATGTGAAGAACTTTTAAAGGTAGATTCAAATTATGTTCGGGAAAGTTTTGAAATTTTGGATACGATAGACAAAGATAAATCATTTTATCCATCAATTGAACAAGCTCCAGAACTTGAGTTGAAGTTACTTCCTGAGCATTTAAAATATGCTTTTTTAAGAGATTCCTCTACTTTACCAGTTATAATTTGCTCAGAATTAACGATGTTAGAAGAAGAAAGGTTGATGAAAATTTTGAAAAATTTTAAGAAAGCCTTTGGATGGTCAATTGTTGATATTAAAGGAATCAATCCTTTAATTTGTATGCATAAAATTCATATGGCACAAGGCTAATCCTTAAAGGAGACTGAATCATATTTTTTAAGAAGTTATTAAGAAAAAAATTTTAAAGTGGTTAGATGCTGGAATTATCTACCCTATTTCAGATACTACATGGGTTAATCTAGTTCCCTGTGTTCCTAAGAAAGGAGGACTAACTGTAACTGTGAATGAACATAATGAATTAATACCTGCTGGAAAAGTTACAGGGTGGCGAATATGCATTGATTATAGAAACTTAAATCTTGCCACAAGGAACGATCATTTTTCATTACCCTTTCAAGATCAAATGCTAGATAGACTAGTTGAGCATAAATACTTTTATTTTCTGGATAGATATACTGGTTATCACCAAATACAAATATCTCTTGAGGATCAAGAGAAAAAAATTTTTACCAGTCCTTAAGGTACTTTTGCTTTTAGAAGGATGCCCTTTGGTTTATGTAATGCCCCTGCTACATTTCAAAGATGTATAATGACATTTTTTTGTGATTTATTTGAAAAAAGGATTGAAGTATTGATGGATGTTTTTTCAGTGTTTGCAACTTCATTTGACTCATATTTAGAACATTTATCTAAGGTTCTTAAGCACTGTGAAGAAACAAATTTAGTCCTTAATTAGGAAAAATGCCAATTTATGGTAGCTGGAAA
>NW_018232796.1:70273-89083 GCF_001263595.1 Phalaenopsis equestris | reverse complement strand
AAAACCTTTTGAATTAATGTGTGATGCTAGTGATTATGCTATAGGAGCTGTTTTAGGACAAAGATATGATAAAATTTTTGAAGTAATTTACTATGATAGTAAAACTCTTAATGAAACCAAATTAATTATACAACAACCAAAAAAGAGTTATTAGAAATTGTATATGCTTTTGATAAATTTAGATCATATTTAATTGAAACTCATTATATAGTGGATACAGATCAACCTGTTATTAAGTAGTTAATGAAAAAGAAGGATGCTAAACCTAGACTTATAAGATGGATTCTTCTTTTGCAAGAATTTGATTTATAAATAGTAGATCAAAAGGGGACTAAAAATGAAACTGATGATCATTTGTTCATTCTTCAGTTAGAAAAATCACTCTATTTTGAAAAATAAATTAATGAAGATTTTCTAGATGAAAAATTGTTCACTATTAATAAGCGGCGTGTTCTGTGGTATGTCGACATTGTGAACTTTATTGTTAGCGATATTATACTCTATAGAATGACATACCAACAAAAGAGAAAATTTATTTCTGAAGCTAAGACTTTTTTTTGGGATGACCCCTTTTTATATAAACAAGAAAAGGATCTAATTATTCGAAGATGTGTACCATTAGAAGAAACTTATGAAATTATAAAAAAAATGTCACAATTCTGATTTTGGGGATATTTTGGTGTTGATAAAACAACAAAAAAAAGTTTACAATCTGGATTCTATTGGCCTACAATTTTTAGAGATATTTCTAGAAGAAATGAGATGCCCCACAATTATATGCTAGAAGTTGAAATATTTGATGTTTGCGGATTAGATTTCATGGGACCATTTATACCATCTTTCAAAAATTTATATATTATGTTAGCAGTGGAATATGTATCCAAATGGATAGATGTTGTTGTTTTACCTCGATGTGATGCTCAAAGTGTTGCAAAAATTTTGAAAACAAACATATTTTGTAGATTTGAGATGCCGAGAGTTATCATTACTGATGGGAGAAGCCATTTTAGAAATACCATAATGGAGAAGTTATTAAAAAAATATCATATAAATTATAGGATTGCTACTGCTTATAATCCTTAGATAAGTGGTTTGACTGAATTATCCAATCAGGAAATTAAAAGAATTATGGAAAAACTTGTGAATCAAACAAAAATGACTTGGTCAGTCAAACTTGACTATGCTTTGTGGGCTTATAGGACTGCATACATAACTCTTATAGGAATGTCCCCATATAAGCTAATTTTTGGGAAATATTATCACTTACCAGTTGAACCTGAGCATAAAGCATATTGGGTGATTAAAGAGTTCAATTATATTTTGAAAGATGCTGGTGAGAAAAGATTTTTGCAATTAAATGAGCTTGAAGAGATAAGGAATGAATCTTATGAGAGTGCTAAGATTTATAAAGAAAAGATGAAGATGTTGCATGATCGAAAGATTCTTACTCAAATTTTTCAGCCAGGGAAACCAATTTTGCTACATAATGCAAGGTTAAGATTATTTCTAGGCAAACATAAATTTAAAGTTAATGGACATATACTGAAACCTTATTCTATAGTGGACTTATTCTATAGGGGATCAACATAAATTTAATGATTAAATGATGTTGGGTCAACCAGAATAACCACTGTTTACGTTGGGATGACGACATAAAACCAATCGCTTTGTGGTAGACAACCCATAGTTATCAGAGTGTTTTTATTTTGATTATTATTTTTTGGGTGATTAAGAAAATTGGTGCAGTATTTTTTAAATTATTATGTGTTAATAAAGATTTTAGGACTTTATTTAGTGACCAAGACATGTTAGAATGAAAATTTGGATGTTATGCACGACAATTTAAACACGTGTAAAATTAATATTCTAGAAGGTTTAACCTCCAATTAGTTTGTAAAAATGGGCCAAGGCAGTTTCTAAACTTTTCTAGGAGTTATTGGAAGGATTTAGGCTTATACATAGAAGGGCTTTGTGAAAGAATTTCACCCCAACTCATTTCTAGCCCAAAAAGTCTAAGAGAAATTGAGATTTAGAGAAAATTTCTTCATGAGAGATGGATTGGAAGAAGAAAGAAGAAACCAAGAGGAAGAGGTTCATTAGTCAAAGTGTACAAGATATGTATAGAGGTTTCTTAGCCATTTATATTGATAGGATATCAGAGAAGATCAACAAAATTGAGAATACTACGACGTTATTAGAGACTAAGGTACTTGAGTTGCATGCACATCTAGATCATATTGGATGGCAATTGAGGATGCAATTTAGCCATACTAGTTATATAGAGGAAGCGGATAAGGCAATGTTCGTAAAGCAGAAGTGGATTAAAGAACAAAGTGTTAGAGCTCATCACCACCGTCCATTTTATGAACTCTATATTCATGGAGAGACTAATGAAAGACAGGAATTTGTTCCTTCGAATGAAGAATGGAATTAAGTTTAGTGTTAGAATTTATGTGTTAGAATTTGTTGTTTTCAAGTGGTTCAGTGTTTAGGTCTTATTTTTAGTATTTATGACTTCTTTTATGTGTTTAATTGTGAAATGATTGTTGTGTATTTTTTTTTACGAAAATTTTCTCATCCAAGACTATTTGGAGTGAGAATTAAGTGTTTAAAGGTATTTGTACTTGTTTGTGAATTAATATAAGTTTGTTTGTGTGAAAATTTGTGTTATTTTTAGCCTCAAATTGAAATAGTTCTTATGGAGAATTTTGAGAGAGAGGGGAATTATAGGAAGTTGAAAATAGTCATTTAAGTACTATGAGACCATTTAGCGGTGGTTTACTTAGGCAAATAGTGCATTTTACTTTACTTTGAAAATTTTGAAAATTGTGCACTGGCGCATAAGTGCCCCATCTCGTGCTTGTGGGCGAGCCTACCCGAGAGGCAGGCGCCTAAGCGCCACTTACCCACGCTTAAGTGCCGGTTCACAAAAAACCAGTTCATGAATGGTTAAAAGTGAAATTTCAGCCCAAAAATCATCATCACCTTCAACCTCTTTAGTTTGCAAATTTTTAGGGCTAGGCCACATCTCAAGTGAAGATTTCTTAGTGTAATCAAGTGAAATTTGCTCAATCCAAGTTCCTTGAGGTAAGAGCCTTACTTTTATGCAAAAATTTTGGATTTTTATTATGTATTTTGAGTACATTTAGAGAAATACACAAAATTACTATTCATGGTAAAAAATGAGAAAAAAAAATCTATGGATACTTTGGAACTTTAGCTTAGTAATTTAGACTTAATTTCTGAAGTTTTTTTTTTATTTGTAAAATTTGTAGAATGGCACCAAGAATGAAGAGGAGCAAAGGAAAAGCCCTTTTGATTCGAGTAAATTTGTTAGTTAGAAGACTCAGGATCAGTACAGTGATGTGTTGCAATCATAAAAACTGATTCAGGAGCGGTGATTTAGGAATCTATGTGGAGACGTAGAGGATTTGATTGTTCGCCGATAGTAAGAAGGATTCTGCAATTTCTCTGTTGTGGTTGTTATTTTTTTTGTTAGGGAGTTAACGGAGTTCTACACAAACCTCCCTGAGGCTAAAGACAATAGAGTCATGGTTCGAGAAAGTTGGTACCTTTTTCACTGAAGATAATCAACTTGTTTTATCATCTGCCACTTGATACGTTATGTTTTTATGCAAATTATAGTCCGACTGAAGCGGAGTTAGACGAGATTATTTCTTCCTTAATTGTTTGAAGAGGACTTTGGAAGATCACTAATGAGAGGAGAGTCAACTTCCCAACTTCAAAGTTATATGTACCTTCAAAGGCCTGACACTATTTTATTTTTGCTCGTCTGCTACCAACAAATCATGTCAGTGAAGTGACCAGAGACAGAGAAATGTTAAATTACTGTATCCAAGAAGGAAAGCTCATCAACATATGAGCTTTGACTTATCAGACTATCATCAGTTCTGCAACTATCGTTACTACTGCAGGTCTAGGATTTGCTTCCTTGATTTTTTTTATGTGAGCAGGCTGGAGTTAAATATGATAGCTGGGAGGAAGTTTGGTTATCTCTAAAGCCCATCACTAAGGTGAATGTGAAGACTTATTCTAAGCATTCGATTTTTGGCTGGAGAGGAGGATTTTTTAGGAGTTATTGAATGGAGACGTCTGCTGCTTCTACCTCTGCTACTTCTACATCTAGACCATCTACCTCATGTGCTTCTACATCTTGAGCTCAAGATCAATTATTGCAGAATATGATGGATCATATTAATTTTACCTCTGATAAAGTTCAGAATTCAGAGTGTTTTGCAGAGCATAATGATAGGTATAGTAGGAGAAAGAGTGATTATGATGAGAAATTCCACTCATCTCTGGAAAACCTAATTAGGGGTGACCCAAGGGTGCAATTTCCCCCATATCCTTAATATCTTGATTATGAGCCTGCAGAAAAGTGGTATAGTGGTGATTCAGAAGATGAGGAGTAGAATTGATATATTTTTATGTTTGTAATATGTGTTAGACTATGTGCTTTGGACTTGAGATTTGTGATGTGTCGTTTATTTTTATGTTGTGGACTATGTGGTGTGGTACTACTACATTTGCATCTTTGTGATGATATGTACTATGTATTGTGTTTTAGACTTTTGTATTTTATTGTTATTGTGAAGTTTGCTTTAGTTAATAGATTGTTTTAAAATTCTAGCGTAGTAACTGTTGTGAGTTTTGTGATATAGTTAATTTAGCACTTAACTTAATTCTATGTCTTTTGAAAGGATGAAATTCTTGTTATTTTAGGTCTTAAATATAAAATTTCAGAAACTGCTACCCTGCAATTTTCTTTTATCATGTTTGTGAATTTGTTTTTATGTTGAGTTTGTGAAGTCAAGTTAGTGTGTTAGTTTGCTTTTACGTTTACACCCACTGTTTAGAAGTCTATTGAATCTCTACATGTTGAATTAAAATAAAAATATTAGAAAATTTGATCAAAATTAATTTTACTCTTGTTTTTAGTTTTATATTTATATCATTAGGGTATACAAAATTCTATTAGCAATTATTTTAATTCTCTATCCTGCTTATATATATTTGATGCTAAAATGTTTAATCTGTTAAAAATTTAAGTTTGGGGGGGGATGTAAAATATTTTTAAAATTTGAATTTTATTTTTTTTCAAATGAACTACAAGTGAATTTGATTTGAAAATAAAAATTTATCATGTATATGAAGTTATATTAGGGAAGTAAAATTTGATTTTAGTTGAAATTTTGAGTAATGAAGAAAAACTTTAAGTTAAAAGTTTTAAGTGTAGAAAATGATTAATATAAGTAACTATTTTTAGTAAGAAACATTATATTTTTGAAAAATTTAGAAATTTAGACTTTATTTTTAATACTTAAATTTCTTTTGTTAAAAATAATATTCAAAGCTATTAATATATTTATAATTAAAAGTTTTGTATCAAGACTTTGCTTTATGAAAGGAAAAATAGAATTTAAAATTATTAAAGGCCTATCGAGACATAATAATCCTTGCCTAAGAGAAAAAAAATAAAAATAAATTAAAAAAAAAAAGAAAAAGAGAAAAAAAAATTAAGAAGGAGAATCTTGAGGATTAGTGCCTAATCAAAAATTGGTTCTACATTTGATCTTTTAAAGTATAAGACTTGAGAAAATTTTAAGCTTACAGATATAATATAGTAGTTAAAATTATTCTTAATAAAATTTATTAAGTGGAGATAATAAAAAAATGAAATTCTAAATTTGGAAGACATACAATATTTCTGAATTAGATAGGAACTCATATTTTCATCTTTCTTTACATTAAAATTTTATAATTTCAGACTGCTTTTTAGTCTTCTCTATCATTATTGTTTTACCTCCATTTCAATATTGTTTCCTAGATGAAAATAGTAGGATTTATAATCTCGATCCTTGCAGTAACATCATTTGGAATTCATTCTATTTGAATTGGTGTTTTCTCCATCACGATTCTTGTGAAGAGGTATGGACAATAATTAGCCTTGGGCAATTCCTTTGTGAAAATGTATATCTATTGAAATATGGATCACGCATAAAAAAATCTGGTCAAATTTTCATTGTATCCCATCGCCTTCTCTTGGGAGTGCCCCCGCTAAGCCTAAGCCCTAGGTCGCAGACTTGTCATGCTAAATTGGACTACTATATTTCTAAATCTAAATTTTAGTAACTCCTAATGAAACTCATATACATATCATATATATTTAGTTTTTAAAGATTGAAGTGTCACCTGAGGATAAGTAACATTTTATGTTTGGGGGATTTTGGTACGCCTAAAATATATAGTGTTTTTAGAAACATTTATACCTATTTTTGAGATATTGTGCTTTAATGGAAGGTATTTTTGTGTTTTTCTTTCAGGTACAGGTAAAAAGGTAAAAAATGCTTAAATGAGTGAGAAAGGATCAAATTTGGAGCAAATAAGTGAAAAATGTGCAAAAGTGTTTTGTGCCGAAGTGCCAGATCCGACGCTTAAGCGCCAGTTACACCGAGAAGGTCGCGCCTAAGCACCAGAGGCCCCGCGCTTAAGCGCCAAAGGCAGTTATTGGATGAGTAAATTTGATTTTTGCAAATTTTGAAGAGGTTTTTGAGGCACCTACTGGCTTAATCGGTGGTTACGACCACATGGACGAAAATTATTGCGAAAGGATGAATCTCTTGGGGAAATACATCAAATTAAGACACATTTTGAAGAGATACCAAGGCACCTTTTGGAGAATTATAAGGAAGGAAGATTGAGACTTTGAAAGGGGTCATGAAAGTACTGGGAAAGTTTTGAAAGTTCTAAAATTGGGGATTTAGTTGGAGAGATTTTCAAGCACCACATATTTATCCTGTTTATTTTAGTTTTATATTGAGACTGCTGTAAAAGAAAAGAGATTCAAAGGAACTTCAAGAGTTTGGTGGAGGACTAAAGAGAAGTTTTTATCTTTTGTTTTAAACTGCTTTTGGTTTTACTTGAGACTTGTTATTGGTTTGATAATTATTTTTACTTTTAAACTAAAGTGTGGTTTTGTTTTCATCATGGATTCTGAGTAGTTTTCTTTATCTTTCTTCTTAAAATAATAAGTAATAAAGTGTTGGATGGAAATTGTGGAGAGTATTGATCTTCAATGTTGGAAAAAGTTGTGATGATTTAAATCCATGTACTTCATTTGCTTCTTGATTTGGCCAATTCAGATGTTCAATTTTTTTGGGAGAACATGTAAGAACAGTGTTGGTATTATCTCAGTCAACAACTGGAAAGAATCACATGAGGTTGTATAAATGAGAATGTAGTTCATATGATTGAGTACAAATAAATTTGGAAATATTCGTTGAAGGGTATAGAGTTAGATGACTTTAAAGTGACAGGTTAAAGCCCCCAATTTTGTTTATTGTTTTAGGTTCTGATATGAGATGTTAGCACTCAGGTGGAGGGAATCGAGTGAACTCTAGAGTGAGAGCTAGTATCTTCCCTGCCTAGCCGGTCTTTAGAACTAATTCAAACTTTAAATTAGTCAATGTTCTTTATAGCCCTCTCTAGTAAGGGCAAAGAATATTATTGCTCCTATTTTACACAACATAATATGCATACTTCCAAAACATAATTCTTATACGTACTCCTAATTCAAGATAAAGAGAAATATATTTTCATATTTAGTGCTTTTCTTCTACTAAAACTCAAGTTATATTTTTAAGTTTTTTCTATTTTTGTCAAAATATTAAAATTACCAAAATTATTTAAACTTTCTTTACTGCGAAAAATTCTTAGGTTTAAATAATTATCTTTTTAAAAATAGAAAGTTTTCCAAAAAGTGTACATTGCATATCTTCCCTGAGGGTTTAATATTCAGGTCTTAATCAAAAAGTCTCACATTACTTGATAACGAAACGTAAACTTGCGTAGTATCCCAATATATATAAATTAAAACTAAAATTCTTATTTTTCTTCAAGATCAAGTTTTTAGTTTTGTTGCTAAATAAGGTTGTTGCAAAGTAAGAAAACATAAGTAAAAAAATATCATCAAAGACATTGTTATACTGTTGCATATAAGCAGTTTCGGGATCACTGCCCACAATGCTAGCTCCAAGCTCCTCATTGTGGCAAGTTTAAGCTTTAAAAGTGTCAAATTGTAAAGATTGAGAGATGTGTCAGGTTTAGAGGTTAAATTTTCTAATGTGTCAAGTTATGATGTCAAATCAGATGTTTCCTAAGATTATGGTAATTTAAATATCATGGGGGGTTAAAGTTTATTGTAGAAACACCAGTTAGGATCCCACGGTTCCCTTATTCCAGTATCACTATTTTTTCTTTTGAATTTACTTAGCTTAAATAAGTTATGAAACTCATTTAAACTGGAGAGATCTTGTTAGCAACTGTGGGTTACCTCCTCCAAGGGACTTTAGTAAATTCAAAAGGATGTTTTAAATTTAGTGAAATTTCAAAGGATTTGTGGTTACCATTGAAACAATTAAATATTTGTTTTTGAAATGTTGATTAATGTCTGAAAAAGTTGTTTTTTACTTTGCAAGTAAAGGAAAGTACTCAATCGGGCACTTATAATATTACAAAAAGTTAAAAAAAGAATAGTTGAAGGTGTAATTAAATGGAAAATATGTTTTAATTACAAATATTATTTTCTATATTTTATTAAGTCTCTTTGAGTCTAAAGAACTTGGAAGAATAAATTTTTTTTGTTATGATTTTTAATTAATTTATTATAATTATTTTAATGAGATAAAATAAAGAAAATTCATTTTTAAGCCTTTGAAATTCATTTTTAAGCCTTTGAAATTAATTTTTTTTAATTGAGTAAAACTCACGAAAAATATTTTAATGCATCCCAAGTGATCATGAAACCATTAGGAACAATTTGAAATATTTTCTTATTTTTTGAATTTTTAACTATTTTTAATTATTTTTACTTCAAAATAAAGCTAAAAAATAAAGTATTTTATCAAAAATAATTTTTTTTTCCTAAGTGCTCTTGATCTTAAGGAACTCAGAAAACCACTTTTCACAATTTTCTTAAATGTATTTAATTTAATATAATTTTTTTTGTGAAAAAATATAATTTTTCTTGAAAAATCAACTTTAGTGCTTAAACTTAGTCAAATAATTTTCAAATTTTTACAAGGGGTTAACATGATTTTTACAAAAAAATTGGAATTTATTTTGTTGATTTTTGTTTAATATTTACTTTACATATATTAATACAAGATACAAGCACCTAATCAAATATAATTTTTTTTAAATTGTTCAGACCATCATGACATTTTTCCTAAGCTATTTTTCCTAAGCTTCTTTATTCCTAAGCTTCTTTAACCATAAGAAACCTACTAAAATTATTTCCATAATTTTCCAAGTGGTATTTTAATTTATATAAATAAAATAAGCCAAAAGAGTCATGCCAACATGAAAATAAGGGTTAGAAGCACAGAGATGCTCCTGACCTTAGAAAAATTAGAGGACATAGCCCCTATCATAAGGAATGAACCCTAAAAATTTCAAGCCATGGTGAGAAATGCTTGGTCATAATGAATTAAAATACTCTAGAGAATATTTAATTCATTTAAATTCACAGAGTCAACAAATAATTTTCATTTTTAGTCCACATTACTCTCCTTTGGTCACTATGCAACAAGGTATTTATATTTTATTCTTATGATTTTTCTAGGAAAAGTTATGATTTTTTAAAGATCTAGAATTAAAACAAATCTTAAAAATCCAGATCTTTCTACTTAAACCAATCAGTGCCACCTCATCCTAGGATGTGTCGAGCTTTACACGCGGCACTCTGCAATTCGACGCCGCCAACCACCTCTGCGCCACACGTCCTGCAGTTCACGTATCATCTCCTTGTCTAGCTCCATCATGACCGTCCATGGAATAAACTTGCGATTGGACGACATCCGCTCATTGTCCTCAAATGACTTAACCTATAAACCATCCACACTAAACCTTAAGATCTTTGTCTAAACTCAACCAAATCACATGGGGTTTGTTTCTAAACCTTCATATACTCAAGATTTGTTCATTTATATGGTTACTTAAGCATGAAATCAAGCCATCACACATGAAGAATTAAAAAAAGCTCGGTTTAGGGTTGAGGCTCAATACCTTTATCTAAGAGGGGATGCCTCAACCATATTGTTGAAACAGCTTCAATTGGGTCCAACAAACCTGTAGATAAGTTATCAGGGAGTTGTGAATTGTCTAGTTATGATTTCGATCAAGCTCAATTTCAGGTGTTGGTCTAGAGCTATGTTAGAGGCTGTTTAGGATGGGGATTTTATATGGAATCAACTTCTCTTGCTATGGTGATGGTGTAGGAACAGTTATTTAGAGAATAGTGAACTTTGGAGGTGTGGAGAAATTTGTCTTAGTTCGAGCCGAAACTTTGAACTCTAAATTGGCTCTCACAGAGGCAAACAGAGGGAGAAAACGGTGGGCTTGAGCTGAGGAGTTCTTGGAGAGTCTCTTGTGAGTTTTTGGTAGAGTTTCTCTAAGGATTTTGATGCTCTTCCCTTCGGCCATGAAAAGCTTCTTTTATAGCCATGCTTGCCTGGTGAAGCTCAGGGCTAGAAATTGGGTGTTAATGTTTGATGAGGTGGAGGGAAGAAAGCTTTAATAACCAATTGGAGTGAGCCAAGTCACAGAGGTTTGATTTTGGATTTTGGCCATTTGGGGCTCCCTTAGACTAGTTGTTTCCGGTGGCTAACATGGTGGCTGGCCAGCGTTCAGTCACTTCTAGGCTCAGGGAGGCCAGAGGGTGTTTAATGATGGTTAAACACTAATGGTAAGGCATGATGGTAAAGATACTTGAGTTTTATCTAAATATGGGTGAAATCCCTTAAATCAAGGGACCATTGGTCCATAGCTCACATAGAGTAGGCTAAGTGAGTCTAGCCTGGTCACTAGGATGTACTTGATAGCTGTAGAAGTATTAGTTTGATCAATTTGGCATGGCTAAGTCAATTTTGGTGCAAGGCATCAATTTGGGTCCAATTGGCTTGAAGTTTGGTTTAAGTTTGGCTAGCCATGCCATTGGACTCAATTTATTGAGCAAATTGGTGCAGATAATTGTCATAATGATTTTAGAAAAGATTTGGAGTGATTTTGAATTTATTTGGTGGGTCAATTTTAAGGATTTTGGGCATTTGATCAACTTGGGGATGTTGGGCTAGACTTGGGTTTAGGTTAGGCTAGAGTTGGGCCAAGTCCAAATTTAGGGTTCAAAATACTCTAGGGGGATGTTATGAAGAGTTCTCAACATCAATTGGGTGTCAATTTTTGGGTTAGGCCATTCAATTTGGTGGAATTTGGGCACATGGCTAAATTAGGGAAATTTTGGAATTTTTTATTTAGGTTGAAATTGAGTAAAATCGAAGCTTTACCAAGGCCAATTTAGGGTTCAATTTGGTGTGTAGGAATGTTTTTTAGAATAAAATTGGAGCATGCAAGTATGTTATAGGGTTTAACTGGGTGAGATTAGGCCCTATGGTCAAGATTAGGGATTTTGGTTTGGAATGAAATTGGGTTCACAATGTGAGTTAATTATAATTGGACTTAGATTGAATTGAGTTTTTTATGATGAATTTGATTTTAGAATTGAAATTGGAGAAGATTGGCATCAAATTGGTTCAACATTGGGGTTAATTTGGTGAAATTGGGCCCTTAAGGGCAGTTTTGGGCTTCTGGTCAAAAGGGGTCAAATTGGTGAAAATGAGTTCAATTTAAGGGCCTAAATTGGTTTTGGGGACATTTAAAATGATTTTGAAGGTTTTGAGAAAGTTTGGCCACCAAGGGTATTTTGGTGATTTTGGTAATTTTGGGGGTATTTTGGTAATTTTTGTAATCTTGGGTAGTTTTGAGCAATTTTGGTAGTTTCAAATGGCTTCAGATGATTTTTTTAATAGTTTTAGAAATTTTTTGTGAGATTGGGAATTTTGATAAAACTTAGGGTTTGGGGGTGTTTTTGGTAAATTGGGCTGATTTGGGGGGCAAAATGCTAAGTTTGGTAGTTTGGTGAATGTGAGGTGCCAACCCAAACTTTAACACTAGCTTTCTTTTTCAACAAAAATCGTATTTTTAAGAAGCAATTGTAAACATAATTAAACCTTCCTAGTTTACATATTATACTAGGAATGTTTTCTTCTTTAATTAAATGTTCAAGTACCATAAACAACAAAGATTATGAATCCTATGAAGATTCATAATTCGAATAGAGTCTAGCAAATTTGCAGGTTCTCTCACATTCCTTTTAAAAAAATTAACTTTCAAAAAGAGGTCTTCTGCCCCTAGTATTTCTAGAAGGAGAGTCATTATTTATAGTAGCAATAATACTAGCAGAAGATTTTTCCTTTGATTGCATAACTGATGCTTGATTCATATACCTCAGTTTTCTATTATCAAATGATCTAGCCCTTCTGGTCGTTTGTACTTGCCATTCACCACTGATTTCCTCAATAGTTTTGTTTATCTTCTTATTTTTTTTTGGCAATTTTCATGGTTTCAATTTTAAATTCTTGTTTTGAATTAGAAACCAGAAGGTTGTTTCCATTTTGAGGATCATTTACTCTTCCATCAATATTATTTATCTTAAAGGTTGTGTTGATTATCAGGTGCATATAATAAATCTCATGATCTGCCTTAGCATCATTTAATTCAGCTTCCTTATCTAAATCCTTGTTTTAACTCCCCACTTGATGCTGCTATTGCTTTTTTTTTTCCTCAATATTATGTTCTCTATAAAAATTTTTCAATACCCTTAATTTAATCTTCTTTAGTTCAGAACACAAAACAAAATAGTTTGGTAAATTTTATTAAAAGATCTTACTTTTTTTACAATACTTCGGGGTACATTCTTGCTCCACTTTTTGCCAATTGCATTATTTAAGGATCCAATACAAAATTCATCCGCTAAAGGTGCTGTCTATGCCCTTCAACATGGATTCTAGCTGCATTAGGCCTTAAAATTGTAGGTTTCTAAGTCTGCATTTAGAGGCTTTCCAAATAAGACTTCTATAGAATAGAAATTTTTTTATTAAAATAATGCAATATCAACCCATGGAAAGTAAGCCATACCGAAATAATAAGCAATTCGGTAGAAGGATAAAAATTTTGTGAACATTTTGACAATTTCATTTGACATATATATATATATATATATATATATATATATATATATATATATTTAGAAGAAATAACGCTTCACACTCATGAAGATCAGTTACATATTCTCAAGTGAGGGACCCCTACAAGATGACCTTCAATTAAAAAAGTAAGTGGAGGTTGTGGAGAAGAAGATACATTGTTCACCTTAGAAGAAACACCTAGTCTAGCAGGCCAATTAGCATGACCATTTCCTTCTTTGAAGATGAAAAAAGCTTTAGTTTTGAGGAGTGATTTGATATGATTAATCTTCTGCAACCATTAGGAATGCCTCCAAGAAGAAGGTGGTTCGACACCCTGAATGAGCATCAGCACACCGTTAGAGTCCACCTCCACCCATAAATTGACCCAGTGAGCTAATAAAGAGATTTTAAAGGCCCAGTATACTGCAATTAGTTCAGCCTCTAGTGCATCAGCTGCCAAAACAGGTGTCTAAAAAAAGAGAATACAGTTTCTTGTATGGTTCCTGAAGACACCCCCAACTCCTAAACCATATTCTGAGAAGCTTCCATTAGTGTTAACCTTCACAAAATCCTGTGGGGGTGCATGTGATACACCAAAAATATATGCATTATTAGACCCATATTTTATACTTATTTTTTGTGATATTACAGTATAATTGAAGGTATTTTTATGTTTTCTTGAGAGTTGTTTATTTTTATGACTTAAAGTCGAAAGGAAGCAAAAAGGATGGAATTTGGAGTCAAAATGGTGTTTTTGAAGCAAAAAGGGATGGAATTTGGAAACAAAATCAATATACGGGGCTTAAATAGAAATTCCTTTATTACTTGATAATGATACGTATACTTGCATAGAATCCCAACAGTAATTGGTTAAATTTTTAAATCATAAATATTGCATCAAGCTTTTGCCATTGTTACATTGAGAAGTCAAACTTATATAAATTTTACACAACTATATTTTACCGGAATCAAGTTTTTGGTGTCGTTGCCAGAGAAGGTAAAGGTAAGTTAAACAGATTTGATAAATAAGTATATATATATAGTATTTGATGATATACTGAAACTCAAAGGTCTGAAGGGTCCTTCCATTTGCCATCTGTGCAAGGAGGATGGGGAATTTGTTAGCCATCTCTTCTTTGGCCGCAAATTCTCCCAGGAAGTTTGGAAGGCTATTATAGAAACCTTGAAAATTTATACACTGAATTTGGAGTGGTGGAATATTTTTGAATGCTCAAGGAGATGGGAGAATATAAAGTTGGGCCCATAACCTTTTATTGTTGCCTGGTTTATCTGAACAGCCAGAAATCAATTTCTTTTTGATGACATCCTAGCTGCTTCATCCAAGGTGGCTGCCAAGTGCTTAGCTTTTATTACTAAGCTCATTCAACTAAAGAAGTTCCCTAATATCCTCAAAGCTGTTGTTGCTACTGGCCAAAAAAACTTTTTTTGTAATTAAGGTATTCTGGAACAAACCTCCTTTCCCTATGATTAAAGTAAACACTGATGGAAGTTACTCTTCTTATGGGGCTGGAATTGGGAGAGTTTTCAAAAACCGTAAGGGCAGATGTCTAATGTTCTATAAATCTTCAAATGTTGCTGTGGATGCTCAGGAATTTGAAGCTCTGGCTATCGAGTGGGCTCTCAAACTAGCTATTATCAACAACTGGGAGATGTTGCAGATTGAGGTGGATTCCTCTACACTATTGGACTATGTCAGAGGGAGTGTCACTCCTCCTTGGCACGTTCTACAGTGGACAAAATAGATTATATCCATGTTTAATTTATTGAGAGTGAATTTAAAACTCATATATAGGGAAGGGAATAGGCCTGCAAATTTCTTAGCTAGGAGGGGAGGGGAATCACAGAATGTAATTGTATCATCTTTACCATCTCCCTCTCTCAATTTTTTGCTTCAATGGGACTTAGTCAAAGCCCCCCACCATAGAGTTGTAACTTCTATTTGAGCTCAATATATTTTTTTCTTTTGCCAAATAAAAAATATTTTTATTTAAGAGTATTTTTAAGAAATTTTTTCTTTGCTTATTATATTTATTTATGCAAAATATTGGATCTGAAGGTTTAATACCTTACGATTCAGAATTAGAACGTACTATTAGAAAAACTCAAAAAACAACAAATAGAAATTAAAAACATAAACAAAATGGTGAATAACTTAGATAATCAAATAATTTAAATCAACAATGACCTTTAAAAGATTATGTTAATCCGACAGCAGATGAAATTCACTTGACTATTCAAAACCCTGATGTTGCTGCTAATTTATTTAAGTTAAAACCTACTATTATCCAAATGGTACAAAATAATCTGTTTGGAGGAACACCTACTGAAGATCCCAACATACATCTTGCTAGTTTTCTTGAAAATTGTGCTAATTTTAAATATGACGGAGTGTCTAATGATATTGTTAGGCTTAGACTTTTTTCTTTTTCATTAAGGGATAATGCTAAAGCTTGGTTATATTTATTAGCATCTGGATTTATCGGAACTCGGGAAGAACAATCAAAAAAAATCTTCGTTAATATTTTCCACCCTCGAAAACCACTAAGTTTATAAACAATATTACATCTTTTTGTCAGTTAGAAGGTGAATCGATATATGAAGCCTGGGAAAGATTTAAAGATCTTCTTAGAAAATGTCCACACCATGCTTTACCAGATTGTTTAATAATTAAAAAATTTTACAATGGATTAGTGAGATCACTTAGATCTATTATAGATGATGCTGCAGGTGGATCACTGTGAAAACCTTTTGATGTAGCATACTCTTTAATCGAAGAAAGTGAAGAAATGACTACTAACAATTTTCAATGGCCCTTTGAAAGGGTAAATCTTAAGAGAGTAGCTAATGTTCATAATTTTGATGCAATGTCTATTTTAGCATCTCAAATTGCTGCTATTTCGAAAAAGATTGATCAAATTGGAGTGAACTATTCTCGAATACCCCTAGTATTTGAGAAAAATTCACTAGGACAGATAATTGATATCCAATCATCTTATGATGCTTTAAATGCTATAAATAATCAAAATAATAATCCCTATTCTAATTATTATAACCCTGTATGTAAAAATCACCCTAATTTTTGTTGGAATAATTATAACAATTCGGTGAATCCCTCAGGAAATTTGAACAACTAAGGAAATCTTAATTTCCGACCTTATTATCCTCCGGGATTTAACACTAACTCTAACCCACAAGTTAATAAAAAGAAGTTGACAATGGAAGAAGTAATGTTGAACATGGAAAATCAAATACAAAATCAAGGGGCTGCTATTAGAAATATTAAAATCAATTAGGACATATTGCTACTGCACTCAGTAACAAACCTTCTGGAATTCTTTCGAGTACTGTGGAAGTTAATCCAAAAGATCAAAATAAGGAGCAAATTAAAGCTATTCAATTACAAAGTGGAAAATAAGTTGAAACAAGGGTCCACAGAGAAACTGAAGTTGATGAAGAGAATGAAGAAATGGAAAGTGACAAAAATGAAAATGAACAAACACAAGGTCATTTAGAAAAACCATTACCTCTATTTCCTCAAAGACAGAAGCAGAAGAATAAAGATAAATAATTTACAAAATTTTTTGAAATCCTTAAGAAGTTAACGATAAATACTTCTTTTGTTGATGCTTTGAAACAAATACCAAGTTATGTAAAATTTATGAAGGATATACTAAACAAGAAAAGGAATTTTACAGATCATGAGACCGTTGCACTCAGTGAAGAATGTAGTGCTGTTATTCAGAAAAAGCTTCCTGAAAAAATTAAAAGATCCTGGTAGTTTTACCATACCTTGTGCTATTGGTGAAATGTTTTTTGGAAAAACATTATGTGATTTTGGAGCGAGTATCAATCTTATGGCTCTATCGATCTTTAAACATTTAGATTTGGGAGAGATTTCCCCTACCACTATAACACTTCAGTTAGCTAATCAATCAATAACTTATCCAAAAGGAGTTATAGATGATGTATTAGTAAAAGTGGATAAATTTATTTTCCCTGTAGACTTTATAGTATTAGATATGGAAGAAGATAAAGAGATTCCTATAATTTTGGGGAGACCATTTCTTGGAATAGGGAGAGCTATGTTAGATGTGTAAAAAGGAGAATTAATAATGAGAGATAATGATCAAGAAGTAAAATTTAATATTGCAAAAACTATAAAATATTCTGCAATAGAAAAAGACAATGAATATCTCAGGATGGAAGTAACTGATTGTTTGAGTAATGAGAAATTTAAGGAAGAGTTTGAAGACAAATTAAAGCAAGGAGAACTTTTTGAAAATAAGGATGAAATGATAGAAGAAAATTGATATTTTATTCAGGACAAATTTGAAACATTAGATTTGATGGAAAATAATAGTAAAAATCTTATTCTTTCTAGTATTAAACTAGCTGAACTTGAACTGCAGATATTACCTGCCCATTTAAAATATGTATTTTTAGGAGAGTCATCTCCATTGCCTGTTATTGTGTCTTCTGAGTTAACTAAATTCAAGAAAAAAAATTAATAGAAATGTTAAAAAGATATAAAAAGGCTTTTGGATGGACTTTAACAGATATTAAATGAATTAGTCCTTCTATTTAAATGCATAGAATTCTATTAGATGAACAATACGAACCTAAAGCTATTCCTCAAAGGAGATTAAACCCAATAATGAAAGAAGTTAAAAAAAAATTAAATGGTTAGATGCTAGAATTATATATCATATTTCAGACAGTGCTTGGGTAAATCCAATTTACTGTGTTCCAAAGAATGGAGGAGTGACCTTTGAAGAAAATGAGAAAAATGATTTAACTCCAATAAGGCAAGTTACCAGATGGAGAATTTGTCTTGACTATAGAAAATTAAATATGGCCACCAGAAAAGATCTCTTTCCTTTACCTTTTATAGACCAAATGTTGGATAGATTGGCTAGAAATAAATGTTATTGCTTTTTAGATAGATATACCAGATATCACCAAATTCTAATTACTCCAGAGAATCATGAGAAAACAACATTTACAAGCCCATATGGAACATTTAGTTTTCGTAGAATGTCTTTTGGACTTTGCAATGCACCTAGAACTTTTTAAAGATGTAGGATGTTAATATTTAGCAATTTTATTGAACATGGAATGAAAATTTCTATGGATGATTTTTATCTATTCGGAACTTCATTTGAATTATGTTTAAATAATTTAGAAAAATTTATAGAAGTATGTGAAAGAATCAACTTAGTACTAAATTGGGAAAAATGTCAATTTATGGTTGCAGGAGGTGATGTACTTGGGTATAAAATTTCTAAAAATGGCATGGAGGTAGATCCTAAAAAAATTCAAGTTATTGAAAAATTACCACCTCCTACTAATGTTAGAGGGATGAAAATTTTTCTAAGACATGCTGGATTCTACAGGCGCTACATCAATTTTTTTTGAAATTAACTAAGCCATTATGCCATCTTTTAGAAAAAGGATATGAAATTTGATTTTAACGAGGAATGCATAAAAGAATTTGAATTATTGAAAGAAAATTAATCACTGCACCTATAATAGTTCCACCTGATTGAGAAAAATCATTTGAAATAATGTGTAATGCTAGTGATTATGCTATTAGGCTTGTTTTAGGACACCGGCACAACAATGTTTTTAAAGTAATATATTATGCTAGTAAAACTCTAAATGATCTCTAAATGATGCTCAAATTAAC
>NW_018232796.1:60933-70236 GCF_001263595.1 Phalaenopsis equestris | reverse complement strand
GCCTTTAATAAATTTAGACCTTACTTAATTGGAACTAAATGTATAGTGCATACAGATCATTCTACTATTAAATACTTGATGCTAAACCAAGATTAATTAGATGGATACTTCTTTTGCAAGAGTTTGATTTTACTTTAGTTGATAGAAACGGAAATGATAATAAAATACCTGATCATTTGTCTAGACATGAAAGAGAAATATTAAATAATTTGTCAAATGAAATTTTAGAAAATTTCCTTGATGAACAATTATATAGTACTGATGAAACGAATGTACCGTAGAATGCTGATATAATAAATTATATTGTAAGTGATATCTTACCACTTGATATTAAAAATTCATAATTAAAGAAATTCATATATGATTCAAAATTCTATTATTAGGATGACCCATATTTATATAAACAATGTAAAGATCTAATTATTAGAAGATGTGTGTGCCTTATGAGGAAACTCAACAGATAATTGAAAGATGCAATGATTCTGAATTTGGAGGACATTTTGAAACATATAGAACTGCATATAAGATTTTGCAAGCTTGACTTTATTGGCCAACTCTTTTTAGAGATGTTAACGAATATATTAAAACATGCGATCGGTGTCAATCATTAGGAAATATTTCTTAGAGAAATGAAATTCCTTTAAATTACACATTAGAAGTTGAAATTTTTGATGTGTGGGGTTTAGATTTTATGGGACCTTTTATGCCTTCATTTGAAAATTTATATATATATTACTTGTAGTTGATTATATGTCCAAATAGATTGAAGTTACTGTTGTACCTAAATGTGATGCTCTGAGTGTTTCTATTTTTTTAATTAAAAATATTTTTACACGATATGGAATGTCGAGAGTAATTATTAATGAAGGAGGATCTCATTTTAGGAATAATATAATCAAAAAATTAATTAAGAAATATGATATTATTGACAGATTCTCTACTGCTTATCATCCTCAGACTAGCGGTCTAGAAGAGATATCAAATTGTGAAATTAAATGAATTTTAGAAAAACTTGTAAATCCCTACAAATTAGATTGGTCTGCTAGATTAGATACTGCATTATGGGCATACAGAACTGCTTACAAGACTCTTATAGGAATGTCCCCATATAGACTTATTTTTGGAAAAACATGCCACTTACTAGTTGAATTGGAGCATAAAGCATTTTGGGCTATTAAGGAATTTAATTTTAATCTAAAAGATGCTGGAGAGAAAAGATTATTGCAACTCAATGGACATGCATAGAGTAGAAATGAAGCATATGATAATGCAAAAATCTATAAAGAGAAATTGAAAATATGGCATGATAGGAAGGAAGATTATTAATAAGAAGTTTGAACCTGGACAAGAAGTTCTATTATATAATACAATATTGTGATTTTTTCCAGAAAAACTAAAATTTAGATGGTTAGGGCCTTTTAAACTAATTAAAGTCTATCATTATGGAACTGTTGTTATTAAAAATCCTAATACTTGAAAGATATTTAAAGTTTATGGGCATCGATTGAAACATTATTATGAATGGCACATACCACAATTTAAAGAAGTTTTAATGTTAAGTCAACCCAACTAAACAAATGATACGTCGGGCTGACAACAGCTTCATGGGAGGCAACCCATATATATATATATATAAATATATATATATCTATGCATTACTATTTTATTTGATAAGTGTTTTATATATTAAGACATAATAATCCTACACAATTTTATATATCATAAATTAAAACAATTAGTGGTATTGGAGGAAGTTTTGGAATCGAATTAAAAAAAATGAAAAGTTGTGATTTTGGCCCTTCGGTGCCAGCACCCTTCGGGCCCGGGAGGGGCGCCAATGACGCCCGCTAAACTGACCATGGTGCCCACAGCGCCGATGGCGTCAATAGCAGATTGACGATTCAGGATGAATTTGGCAGATTTTGGCAGGATTTTGCTCCGTAATAACTGTCGGGAGGTGTTTTTAAAGTTTTATAAACTGCTTTGGAAGACTAGAAACTCCCTATTTTTGAATTACTTGGCTTCCAATTCCAGAAATACTTCCAGGGATGCAGTTTTTCATAGAAAACATTTTATCAGTTTTGACGCATAGAGATTATACAAAAAAGTTATTACGAAGAAGAGATTAATCAAGGAGAGAGGCTTTGTCAATCATGGATTGATTAATCCAAGTTCTCCGATTGATAAAATTATTGTACAAAGACGATGCGAAGTTCTGTGCTACATTACCGCTGCAGTTATTGTACCAGTGGTGAAGGAATTTTCTGCTAACTTACATGGAGTTACCCAAGGAGTAGTCTTCATACGAGGTAAGGCTATACCATTTACTTCAGTGCGAATTAATGAGTTTTGTATGATAGAAAACATTCTAATCTGTCATTATACAATTTCTATCCCTACGAGAGATTTGATGCAAGTTGCCTATAATTTTTTGACGGATGGAAGTGATATTTGGGAAATGCGAGATGAGAGATATGTTAGTTTATCTGCTTCAATACTTAATCCAATATCAAAGCAGTTGCATTTCTTCATTTCTGCAAAATTGCTCACTACTATGAAGATTAGTAGAGCCACCAAAGAAAGTGTTATTTTAAATTATTGCATTCAAGTGGAAAAACCCATTGATGTAGGATCTATCATTGTTAAATCTATTATGGGTATTTTTATGAATGGGCCAATTTAAGGACTTGGGCATCCTTCCATAATTTTCCTACTTTGTAGTCAATCTCAAGCTCCATATGAAAGTTGGAAAAAAGTTTTATTACCTTATAAGCCCATGATTCCTATTGATGAAAATTATGTTTGGAATGGAAATGAAGCATTAGATACTATCTTGGATAATTCATCACATGCTTCAACTCCATTGACGTCACCAAAAGTTGGAAGTTCACTTCATTTGGAAAAGAAATTAAAAAGAAATTGAAAGAGAACTTCAGAGTGTTATGAATGCAATAAGACATCTTAAGTACCTTTTCGATCACCTAGATTGGAGGATGAAGAAGAATTTTGATCATACTGAAACAATTAAAGCAGGATTGGTGCAGTTGTTTAAGGAAAAAGGATGGATCGAAGAAAATTCAACTGATTAATTCCTGTACCGACCCTTCTACAATCTGTACGTTCTTTACCAGTCTGTGGGAGACATTAGCGGAGGAGAAAGAAATTGAAGAAGAGGTAAAATAATTGAAGAATTTGAACTCTCTACTAATTTAAAATGCTTATGTATTTAATGTTATTGTGTGGATTTGATTTAGTTTGATTTGCTTTAGAATTATGAACATTGATTGTGTGTATAGTTTTGTGTCAGCGTTTAGTATTATGGCATGATTTCAACGCAGATTTAAAATTTAGTTTGCTATATGAGTGTAAAAGTGTGATTAGAAAAATGTATTTGTAAAAAGTGTATTTTCATATATAAAAGTTAGTTTGGTGTTGCTTGTGAAAATATTTGTTTGTGAATTATTGTTAGATAAAAATTTGTGTTTAAAAATACTAAAAAGACATCGGAGTAAATTGAAAGAAAATTAAAAATTGTGAAAATCTGAAATTGGAATTTTTAGCCTTCAACGCCGACGGTGCTGGCATGGACGCCGACAGTGCCCTCGACCCGAGAACAGCCTAAACAACCTAAAATTTGTGATTTGCACAGTAAAGCATCAGTTTTACCCTTTGAGTCACCTTCAACCTCTGGTTTTTGCACCTAGGGCTTGCATTTGCTTGGATTTGGGGTGAATTCAAAGCAAAGAAACTTCAAATTTCATCTTCTATAGGTAAGAGCTACACTTTGTGTACCTCTATGAAGCTAAAATCTAAAATCTAACAATTTTGATCATTTTGTGTACCTCTATGAAGCTTCTTAAAATTTTTGAAGTGATCCCTTAATCTAACAATCTAAAATCCACATTACCGAGATCCAAAATTTTTGGAAATTTTTAAGAGATTTTGAGAAAATCCTCTGGTGAAGAACTCTTACTTAGTAGATTTAAGTTTAAAGCATTTTACATTGTGATTTTTGGAATTTTTGGAATTTATTCGGATTTTTATCAAAATTTCTTAGATTTACCATGGTCCCGAGAACGAGCATAGGAAAAAGAAAAGTACATTATGATGAACAAAAATTTGTCAACCTCAGGGCTAGTTCTTGATTTAATAATCTACTTGAAAATAAAAAAGTAATTCCGAATCGTGGATTTAAAAATCTGAGAGGAGAAGTCGAGTAATTAATCAATGTTCGGTAGTGGGAACATTTCTGTTACTTTACTGACGAGGCTATTATTGGTGTAGTGATGGAGTTCTACGCCAATTTATAAAGGCTTCTGATGATTTTTTTCTGTTCGTGGGAATATGGTGGAATTTACTCCAAGTAAGATTAATGACTTTTATTTGTTAGAAGATGTATACAGTTGCTTGTTAAAATCATTTTCTGCTATAAATGAGGCCTTGGATGAGGTTATTTCTTTTCTTACTGATGGAAGAGGAACTTGGAAGGTGAAAAATGGAGTTAAGGTAAACTTTCCTCTTTCTATACTTAATGTAGTATCTAAGGCCTGACACTACTTTATTTATGGAAGAATGATACCGACAAATCATCATAGTGAGGTGACAAAGTATTGGGCCATCCTGAACTACTATATCCAGCAGGTGATGAGGATAAATGTAGGCTCTATTATTTATATGAACACTAAATGTACTACTTTGGGAGAGACCATAGGTGTATTAGCACACCCTAAACTTATTTTCACACTCTGTGAACAAGCAGGAGTTGATTTTAGACCTAAGGAAGAGAGGATTAAGCCTCAAAAACCTATTGGACCTTCCAATATAAATACATATGAATCTCATGTTGGATGAAGGTTTGGAAGTAAGACAAGAGATTTTCCGTCTACTTCGAGGACCCCGACTTCTAGTGACCCTACTCTTCGAGAACTATTGGACCAGGAGATGATCCAACATGGAGATATCTTGAGAATGGATCATAGAATCGAAAACATGGAGGCCAGAAATGCTCACACTTATGATTTGATTAGACAAAAGTTCTAATATGATGTTGCTTATGATGATGCAACGGTCAGATATATGAAGGGTGAGCACTCAGTTCAGTTTCCTACTCACCCTGTTCTTACTCCATATCAGCAGTAGAATTTGAATGTGGAAGAAGAAGAAGAAGAAGGAGAAGAAGACAATGATTGGTGATTTGTAGTTTGATCTTTCTTTTAGTTTATGTTTGATTGTTCTTTATTATTTTAGTATTTGTTTTTATTATATTGTTGAGACCGTTTGTTGTTAGATTGTGAGACTCTGTTTCTATAGAATTGTAAAACTGTTTGTTATATGAAATTAAATTTAGTTCAGTTGTTAGTTTTAGTATTTTGTTAAATGTATTGTAATTAACTCTTTCTCAACATATTTTATATGGATTATGAGCAAATTAATGTTTTAAGTCTTGTCACTTTTCGTATTAGAACCTGCATTATTTCAGAGTTAAGACCTGCAGTATTTCAGAATTTATTTTAGAAAATCAGAACCTTCAACAGGTATGTCTTTTATTTATGTATTTAATATCTTTCACCCTTTATTTTTTTAGTTCTTCATGTTAAATCTCTTAAAAATTTAAGTCTGAGGGGATATAATTTTTTTTTTTAAAAAAAAAAGAAAGAATTCTTTTTAAAGAAAGAAACTTAATTTTACTTGTCCTCACTTAGCTATATTTTCAAAAACTTTAAATTTAACATGACATTTGGCATTAGAGATTATATTTATTTCTGAAATATTCATTACTTAAATAATCATTAATATTAATTTTGAAGCATTCATCATCTCTTCCTTTTTTTGGGCATCTCATTCATTTTGATATATTAAATATAACTTCTCAATTACTAACTCTCATTATTAATTCTTATTTCTGCAAATCTATCAAAATTCTTCTAGTGGCAAGAAGTGGTCTCCCTAAAATGATGGGAATTTGTTTATCTTCCTCCATATCTAACATAATAAATCCACAGGAAAGATAAATTTATCAACTTTCATTAAAACATCTTCTATAACTCCTTTAGGATTAACTTCAACAATACCAGGGAATGTTCCTCGAGGTCTAATGCTAAGTGTAGTAGCAATATATCACAACTGATTTTCCATGTTTTTAATTGCAACTCTTTTACTTTATAACTGATTTCTCATTTGCAATATTAATTCTTCCACTAGCAGTAACGTCAATTATAAATCTAAGAGATCCAACTAATCCATTATAAAAAGTTTGAATTATTAATCAATCTAGTACCTCATGGTGTGGAAAATTCCTTAGGAGATCTTTAAATCTTTCTCATTCTTCATATATTGATTCTCCTTCAATCTGTCAAAAAGATGTGATATTATTTCCTTAGATCTAGCTAAAAATTTTTGTGATAATTATCCCCAATTTATGATAGATCTAGGTGTGAAAGAGTTTAAAAACATCTTAAATTTATCCCTTAATGAAAAAGGAAAAAGTCTAAGTCTGACGACATCATTCGACACTTGATACACCAAAAATATATGCATTTTTAGACCTATATTTTACACTCAATTTTGGTGATATTGCACTTTAATGGAGGTTATTTTTATGTTTTCTTGTAGGTTGTTGATTTTTAGGAATTAAAGCAAAAAGGATGGAATTTAGAGTCAAAATAGTGTTTCTGAAGAAATAATTAGCACTGATGATGCCAAAAGCTTCGTTGATGGCACAGACTTATAGACCAGACAATGGATTTTACTCAGCGCCGACGGTGCTAAAAGAAGCACCGATGATGCCTTTTGACAGAGTGGGCGAATTTAATTAAATGGTCTCTGGTGCCGACGGTGCCAGAATGGGCGTTGAAGGCGCCAATCTCGGTTCAGACAATGTTTCTAGAAGATTCAATGAATTTAGATACTTTTTGAGGAATTTTTGGATGCACCTATTGGAGAACTTACTGTAGTCTCTATTTGGTGCCAAAATTGATCAGAAAAGGTGCTCCTTATCATTTCTAATTGCTCATTTTCTCCACACCTCGCCTCCATACAGTTTTTCCATCTTCATTCTACTACCATTCAGGAGTCTATTAGTGATTTCTCTTTTAGAGTTTAGAGTTTTTGTGGTGAGATTAAGTGTGAATTCTTCTCTTAGAGTGTTGGAGAAGGAGAAAAATGAGAGATTTCTTCTTGCTACATTTCCTAGGAGAGGCTACAAGGGATTTTCTTTGAGAAAAAGTTTCAGACAAGTGTTGTTTATTTATTAGTGTTATATGAACTTTCTATTATATATGAAATTTGTATTTTGTTGTATCTTTCTCATGAAGTCAGAGTAGTTTTCTTTATCTTTCTCCCTACTCTAAGATATGGTGAAATGAAGAGATAATATGGATGTGCCAATTTTAAAATATATAATAAATTGTGATGGTTTTTCAACACCGAACTTAATTTACCTTTTGATCTGGCCAATTAAATTGTTAAATTGTCTTGTTAAACATATTATCCGGGAAGTGGAGTATGAGTTCTAAAACAAAGTGAGGATCACATTTGATTCCACGAAGGAGAATTTAGTTCATGGAATTAAGTGCAAATAAATAAGAAAATATATATAATTGAGTTTAGAATCAAAGATTTTAGGGTGACAGACTAAAATCCACAATTTGATCTTAGTTTTTAAATTGAGTTTAAAAACTAAATCGAGCGTTAGCCTTCAGGTGAAGGAACGTGGAAGCTCTGGAGTGGGAGCAAGTATCCTCCTAGCCTAACCACGAATTTAGGAACTAAACCTGGAATTAGCCAATGATTTTCTATAACACTGTATTAGGTTAGAAAATTAATACTGCTCCTATTTGGCACAATACATATTAAAACCATTTATCTTATCTAATTTTACTAAAATCTCATTGTAGTGGGAAAGATGCTTTTTCACATAAGAAATCTTCATCACATAAAAAAAGTTTAATAGTTTAGTAGTTATTGTTTTAAACTTTGCATCTCAGTTTTGCTATTAGTTAAATAATTTAGTTTTGTTAGCATCTTACACATTCATAATTAGTCACAGTAATTTTGTTTGATTTTTGTGAATTTCTTAGTTAATTTATCATTTCAAATTTAAACCTTCCTTGTGGGATCAATATTCGGGGCTTAAATAGAAAGTCCTTTATTACTTGATAATGATAGGTATACTTACGTAGAATCCCAACATTACAAATTTCTTAATCATAAATATTACATCAAGCTTTTGGCACAGTTACATAGAGGAGTCAAACTTATATAAATTTTACACAACTATATTTTACTGGGATAAGCATGCCACTGCACTTTGATAATTTTGGGCATCTTGTTCATATTAGGTAGCTTCATAATACAGATCTTGGGGAATTTGTTAGGTTTGATGATTTTCTGGATGTATGAAATGCAGTGTCTAGTTACTTTGCTGGCAAAGGGGTGGGCAGTCCTCAAACTTTGCTTGGTTTCTGGCCATCCAGATAAACCAGGAAACAAGAAGAGGAATAGGGCCAACCTTGACATCAGCTCAGCTTTCCCAGCAGGAGTGAAGATGTAGCCAATCTATGTTTAGATAATTAATGATTAGCAGATTGATGAGTTCACTCCACACCGCTTGAGAGAAAGGGAATTCAAATAATAGGTGTGCAATGGACTCATCAACAGTGAGGCATAAACAACATCTGGAAGGGACCCTAAGACCCTAAAGCTTGAGAATGTTATATGTGGGAATCATCTTTTGGAATAAGCTCCAGCAGAATAATGACATTGAAGGGGATAAATATTTGCTCCATATGGTCTCCCCCAGGTTGACTACAGGCCAGGTGTACAGTTTGGAATAGTATATTTAGTAATGCTTTGGGTGGAGTAAGATTTCCACACAATTCTATCCCTTCTGGTTTTGTCAAAATGTACTTTACAGATGTTCTTTGCTGCAGAATCAGTCAATAGAGAGTTAATCTTAGGTATTGACCACTTATCGCCTTCCCAGCAATCAGCAACTCTGAGAGAGGGGTTAGTGGTTTTAGTAGTTGATTGTAGCATATTCTTAAACACGAATTATCAAACTAGAAGTATACATCACCCTTACCAAGTGGGATGTATGTCTCTGCAGTATTTACCCATCTTGAAATTAGACCAAAGAGAATTTTGCTGCCTAAATTTGATCCATATTTTGCACGGATTTACTTGTAATAGTTGTTGGAGTCCTTTGAACCCCATCCCTCCAGCAATAGTGGGTTTGACCAGTTTTTGCCAGCTAGTCTAGTGGAATTGTTGTCTCTGACGAGCCCATAGGAACCTATTAAACAC
>NW_018232796.1:57081-60907 GCF_001263595.1 Phalaenopsis equestris | reverse complement strand
ATATATATATATATATATATATATAAACATCCAGACAAAGAAAAAATGAAATTAAAAAACCATTTTTGTATTGTGTTATCAATAGAGTCGCATTAACGTAAGAAATGAGGTAATTAAAAAATTATTCTAGAAATAAAACTTATATTACACTAAAAACGCTCAGAAAGTCAGAGGTTGAATATTTGGCCAAGGCATGCTTCAACAGAAGCAACCACCTTTGTAGAAATTCCTCTCTAGACCTAAACTTACTTTAAACCAGGAATATCAAGATCTTACAGCCCCTGTCTAGAATTTGGACTGTGATTACTGGTGCTCTGATTTAACCCTCATCTAATTCTAGAGTTGGATCATATGCACCAAGAATCATCATAAACTAAAAAAGGCTAAGAGAAATTAGTCATCACAAATAAGACTAAAGCCCCTCATACCTAGGATTTGATTCAACTCAAATATTGTAAATGACATGACAGGCTGACCATAGAGCACTGGGGAAATTAAAAGATTCACGCTAGATGATATCTGAGTGATTTGGTTAATTTGAGGGTCTTAGGGTTTAATGGGAGGTTGAAAAACTAGATCAAAGTCTAGATCGACTAGCTAAACATTCTTCAATTTTATGTCAAGGATTGTATCAGATGATCCCGTATAGGGTGTGGTCGGGGGTTCAATACCCCCTGAGTGTAGGGTGTAGTCCTCAAATTCTTAGGCACGTGAGGTTTATTCAAGACTCATATAATATCCTCCAACCATTCTTTTTAATACACACACACACACACACACACACACACACACACACACACATATATTGTATATATATATATATATACACATATATATATATATATATATATATATATATATATATATATATATGTATATATATATATATATTGTTTATATATAAAATTCTTTTGAGGAAGAAGGGAATGAGCAATTCGCCTGATGTTCCAACGTAGAAATTTAATCATCTTATGAGTGAGGATAAAGAAAATCTTGTAATCTGGATCTAGTTCTGCCTCTAAATGGCTTGGAGGGGGAACCTGTTTTCATTAGTATTGTCTTCTATAACCAGAGAGGTTGACACCTTTTGGAGTTTTTGTACTTCAGTCAATTATTTTTTTTTCTTCCTTGTTGTGTGAATTTACCTCCTTCTCCATAGTTTGTTGCATTTTTGCAATGGTGGCACCATAAAAAATTTCTAATTGATTGTTAAGAATAGTGGGAGGACAGACCACTTCCTCACACCCTTCAGATGGCATAGGAGATGGGTTAGTGGAAGTTGCAGGAATAACTATTAAAACCTCATTCAATTATTTCCTCACTATCATTCTATAAGGTTTAGAAGATGGTGCAGTGGAGGAAGACGGGGTGACCTTATTCACTACAGTCAAAAAATTTCCCCATTTATTCCTTTAGAAGTTCATGTGCATATGTGGTCATAGGAGGGATACCACCTGCAGGAAGGTTGGTCACCTTCTCAACTTGCAGAGTAACAGTAGTAGATTCCTTTTTATTATTGTTAGAATCATTCTAGAAGGGGGGTGAAGCCTGTAACATCTATCAAATGTGTGCCAAAACATTTTTCAATGTTGGCAACAATAAGGTTATTTCTGAAGCACTTCTTGTCAGAAACCATTCTTGTCAAACCCTATCCATACCCTTTTCAGCTCTTGGATGGTTATATTCCTTTCAATGAGAATTCAAGCAATTATAGGTTTTGCTTTATTGTAAGTAGGGATATCCACCTTTAGAGATGTTCCCATAGCCTAACGAATGTTGCATATAACATTTAGATTAAAGAATTGGAGAGGTAGTCTAGGCAATTTGAACCAAAGAAGCACCATAGGTTGTTCGTTACTGGGATCAAAGCCTGGAGTCCATTTTGTGATTTTCATAGAGGTTCCTGCAATCATAACAAACTTCTTAGTAAACATCCTAGCATAGTCCTCTTCCATAGTGAGTTGGTTCAAAAGATATCTAACATCTAACAAACTTCAGAGAATCAAATTAGTTCTTGACTAACTCCTTTCTCGGATGTCCCAAAATAAATTTACCAATCAGTGTAAACTTCACATCTTCATTCAGGGATTGTAGCTCCTGTTCAGAGAAATAGATTACCGGTTCACCATCCTTGATACCTAGTGGATGGATGCAAGGACAAGTCCCCTTACCAACACTCGCATTATGAAAAGATTGTGGAAATACTAAGTTGTCAGGATCTTGTAAGGTGTCATTAGCTTTGCCCACCACTCCCACATAAGTGGCCTTAGTCCACTGAGCATTAGTTCCCACATCAATAGGAAAAGAAATAATAATTAATCCAAAGCTGAAGGCAGTATGATTAACCTTTGACTCTAATGGAACAATAAAAATTCAAATTTCTTCAACACCCTGGAAGGGTCAAACTCAGTATCCAGCCACCAAATGTGAGCCCAAAAAGAAAGAAAGCCACAAGAACCAGTAAGTCCTAAACTAGACACCGTCATAGGAACCAAAAACTCCAACACCACTTTTCGTAAGCCAACACCAGGGGGTCATCTTCTCGCCAGGAACCCTAGCAGAGCTCCACTGGCTGCCAAAATCTTATAAATATTACTTATATTTCAACTACATCAACACCTCCCCAAGATATATGCTCCAAGTAAAAAATTTTAGAGTAGATAGCTTTGGTGAGACTTTGATTTGAGAAGGCTTGCCAAACAGTTTTATCAATTTTATTTCTACCAAATTTTAGGCTGGCAACTTTTATGACTGAATGATCTTTCAATAAGTTGGATGATTCACCTAAAATATGTAGTGTTCTTAGAAACATTTTTATACCTATTTTTGAGATATTGTGCTTTAATGGAAGGTATTTTTGTGTTTTTCTTGTAGATACAGGTAAAAAGGGTGAAAATTTCTTAAAGGAGTGAAAAATAATCAAATTTAGAGCAAAAAGGTGAAAAATGTGCAAAAGAGTTTTGGCGCCTAAGCGCCAGATCTGGCGCTTACGCGCCAGTTAAACAGAGAAGGCCATGCCTAAGCGGCAGGGGCCCCGCACTTAAGCACCAATGGCAGTTATTGGTCGAGTAAATTTGGTTTCTGTAAATTTTGAAGAGGTTTTTCAGGAACACATTGGCTTAATAGGTGGTTATAACCACCATGGATGAAAATTATCATGAAAGGATGCATCTCTTGGGCTAATACATCAAATCTAGACATATTTTGAAGAGAAACCAAAGCATCTTTTGGAAAATTATAAAAGAAAGAAGATTGGGACTTTGAACGAGGTCCTGAAAGTATTGGAAAGTTTTGAAAGTTCTCATTGGGGGAGTTAGTTTGGAGAGATTTTCAGGCACCACTTTTACTTTTTTTTATCCTTTTTGTTATTTTATTTTGAGTGAATGTAAAGAGAATAGAATCAAAGGAACTTCATGAGTTTGGTGGAGGACTTGAGATAAGTTTTTATCTTTTTATTTTTAGACTACTTTTGGTTATAATATAGACTTGTTGTTGGTTTGACAATGATTTATTCATTTAAAAAAAAGTGTGGTTTTGTTTTCTACATGAAATCTAAGTAATTTTCTTTATCTTTCTTCTAAAAATGATAAGTAAGTAAGTTTTGGATAGAAGTATTGGAAAGAATTAATCTTCAATGATGGAAGAAGTTGTTATTATTTAAATCCATGCACTTCATTTACTTCTTGATTTGGCCAATCCAGATGTTAATATTTGTTGTGAGAACTTGTAAGAAGCTTGCTAGTATTGTCTCAGTCAACAATTGGAATGATTCACATGAGGTTGTATGAATGAGAATGTAGTTCATATGATTGAGTGCAAATAAATA
>NW_018232796.1:23785-56957 GCF_001263595.1 Phalaenopsis equestris | reverse complement strand
AGAGTGAGAGCTAGTATCTTCCCTGCCTAACCGGTCTTCAGAACTATTCAAACTTTAAATTAGCCAATTTTTTTTATAGCATCTCTAGTAAGGGTAAAAAAGATTATTGCTCCTATTTGGCACAACACAATCTGCATATTTCTGCAACAGAATTCCTATACTTACTACTAATTCATAACAATAAGAAAGATATTTTCATATTTAGTGTTTTTCTTCTACCAAAACTCCAGTTATCTTTTTAAATTATTTTTGTTCTATCAAATTATTGAAAATTCCAAAAATATTTTAATTTTCATTAATGCAAAAATCATCTTTAGTTTAGATAATTATCTTTTTATTAAAAATAAAAAAGTTTTTTTTTCAATAATGCATATTGCGTATTCTCCCTGTGGGTTCGATATTCAGGTTTTAATCAAAAAGTCCTAAATTACTTGATAATGATACGTATACTTGCGTAGTATCCTAATATATATAAATTAAAAGTTAAATTGTTATTTTTAATGAAGATCAAGTTTTTAGTTTTATTGCAAAGTAAGGAAATATAAGTGAAATTTAATCTGAATTATTGTTGTACTGTGCATATTAACAGTATCCAGGGATAAAGATACTTTCAATTTCTTCTTTCTACTTTTAAGTTTGATATTTTATTAAATTAATATATATATATATATACATAAATAAATGATCTTTTCAGCGATACAAACTAAAATTTTATCTAATAAACACTTTTTTTTGTTCTTGTTCCTGCTAGATTTTAGGTTCTGAAGGACTAGTGCCCTACGATTCTGAATTAGAAAGAACTATTAGAAAAATCAAAAAAAACCAAAAAAATTATAAATTTTGAAAACTCTTTAGCAAAAAAATTCCTTACTAAATATTTTCCACCATCAGAAACTGCAAAGCTTAGAAATGATATTACATCTTTTAATCAGTTTAAAGGGGAATCTATTTATGAAGCATGGGAGATATTTAAAGAACTCTTAAGAAAGTGTCCACACCATGCTATACCAGATTTGTTAATAATTTAAACTTTTTATAATGGATTAGTTGGATCTCTTAGATCAATTATCAATGCTTCTGTTGGAGGTTCATTGATGTCAAAACCATTTCATGATGCTTATGCTTTAATTGATGAAATGGCTATGAATAATTTTCAATGGCCTTCTGAGAGGGTAATTCCTAAAAAAATAGCCAATATTCATGAAACTGATGCATTTACCATGTTAGAAAATCAAGTTACTACAATTTCAAGGAAGTTAGACCAGTTTGGAATGAATTTTTCTCAACCAATTTCCATGATTGTAGAGAATTCATTAGGCTAAATGGTAGATTATCAAGCATCATTAGAAACCTCGAATGCCATAAATAATAGGCAGAATAAACCATATTCAAATTATTATAACCAAGGTTGGAAGAACCATCCCAACTTTAACTAGAAAAATAATTCGGGTGGTAATAATTAGTAATATGGGAACAACCAAGGAAACTCATTGTAAACTGGAACAACCAACGGAATAATAGTTATAGATCTACTTATCCTCTAGGTTTCAACAGTAATATACAATTTAAGGTGAAAAAGTTGTTTATATAAGAAGTGGTGTTACAAATGGGTAATCAGTTACAAAGTCAAGGAGTTACAATTAGAAATATTGAGAATCAACTTGGGAAAATTGCACAAGGAACACTTCCTAGTAATACTGAATCAAATCCAAAAGACAAGAATAAAGAGCAAGTTAAAGCTGTACAACTTAGAAGCAGAAGAGAGTTGGAAGGTAGTGCTCAAAAAGAGATTGAAGCAGAGAGAGAAGAAATTGAAAAATCAAAAGAGGACACTCCGAAAGATTCTGAAAGACCTATTTCTCCACTAAAAACTGATTTAGAAAAACCACCACTCTCATTTCCTCAGAGACTTTGACAACACAAGTTGGATAAGCAATTTTCAAAATTTTTGGAAATATTTAAGAAGCTTACAATCAATATTCCATTTGTTAAAGCCTTAGAATAAATGCCAAGCTATGTAGCCATTTAACTTAGAAGCGGAAGAGAGTTGGAAGGTCGGGTTCAAAAAGCAATTGAAGTAGAGAGAGAAGAAATTGAAGAATCAAAAGAGGACGCTCCAAAAGATTCTGAGAGACTTATTTCTCCACTAAAAATTGATTTAGAAAAACCACCACCTCCCTTTCCTCAGAGACTTCGTTAGCAGAATTTGGATAAATAATTTTCAAAATTTCTGGAAATATTTAAGAAGCTTACAATTAATATTCCATTTGTTGAAGCCTTAGAACAAATGTCAAGCTATGTAAAGTTTATGAAGGATATTCTCAATAGAAAAAAGAAGTTTGAATATAATGAGATTGTTGCACTTAGTGAGGAGTGCAATGCCATAATTCAAAAGAAGCTTCCTGAAAAGCTTAAAGATCCTGGTAGCTTTACAATTCCATGTGCATTAGGTGACAAATATTATGGGAAAGCATTATGTCATTTAGGTGCAAGCATTAACCTTATGCCATTATCAATATTTAAAAGATTGGGATTAGGAGAAATAACCCCTACTACTGTAACTCTGCTGTTAGCAGATCATTTGATATCATTCCCTAAAGGAGTTATAGAAGATCTCCTAGTGAAAGTTGATCAATTTATATTTCTTGTATATTTCATTGTGCTAGATATGGAGGTAGATAAAGATATTCCTATCATTTTGGGGAGACCTTTCCTAGCCACAGAAAGAGCAATGATAGATGTGCTGAAAGGGGAATTAATAATGCACGTCAATGATCAAACCATTACTTTTAACATTTCAAATCAATGCAATACTCTGTAAAAAGTAAAGATAATGAATGTTATAGGATGGATGTTATAAGATATCTAAGTGAATGCCATTTTAGAACTACTTATGAAGAAAAATATGAAGAAAAAAGATTTAAAACACGAGCAAGAAGAGGAATTAAATCAAAGTGAAGATCTTTGTAAGGAAAATTCAAATTATGTTCGAGAAAGTTTTGATGTTTTAGACATGATTGACAAAAATAAATTATTTTGTCCATCTATAGAAAAGCCTCCAGAACTATAGTAGAAGTTACTTCGTGATCAGTTAAAATATGTCTTTTTGGGAGACTGTTCTACTTTAGCAGTTATAATTTCCTCAAAATTTATAATGGAAGAAGAAGAAAGGTTGACGAAAATTTTTAAAAATTTTAAGAAAGCATTTGGATGGACAATTGCTGATATTAAAGGAATCAGTCCTTCAATTTGTATGCATGGAATTCATATGGAAGAGAACTGCAAGCCCAGGGTTGATCTACAAAGGAGATTGAATCCTGTTATGAAAGAAGTTGTAAGGAAAGAAATTTTAAAGTGGCTAGATGCTAGAATTATCAACCCTATTTCAGATAGTGCATGGGTTAGTCCAATTAATTGTGTTTCTAAGAAAGGAGGAGTAAGTGTAACTGTAAATTAACATAATGAGTTAACACCTTCTAGACAAGTTACAGAGTGGCAAATATTCATTAATTATAGAAAATTTAATCTTGCCACAAGGAAAGATCATTTTTCATTACCCTTTCTAGATCAACAATTTAAAGTGAATGAGCATGGATTGAAATCATATCTTGATGCTCAAAGACTGGCTTTTAAAGAGACAGTAATGTTGAGTCACCCAGAATAAGACTGGGAATGTCGGGCTGTCGACATTAAATTAAGTGCTTTGTAAGAGGTAACCCATTTGTATCGTTGTTTAGTTTATTTTTTAGTTTCTTTAGTTTGGAATATTTCACATATATTAATTTTTATTTATTTATGTAGTTCATGTATATGATAAAATATTTATAAATATCTTTATTTGCCTAAATTTTTGGAAAAGTTGAGAATTTAATGGATCGAAATAGAAACGGCAAAAATTCTGGAACTGGCGCATGGTGCGCCAGATGGAAGCATGATGCGCTGTGGGTCCGAAAATGTTTAAAACGCATCAAATGGTAGTTTTTAACAGTTTCTTCTCCATTTAAGTCCTAAAAATCAACTCCAAACCATATTTTAGGGGGGAAAACAAGGGAAGAGTCACCACTTCTCAATTTTTATGGCCTCCCAATCTAGAAACTCTGCTAGATTTTGAATTTTCAACCAGAGAAAGTTTGTCAGTTTCAATGCACAGAAACTACAAGATCAAGTCCTGGTGAAGAAGAGGCTTATCAAAGAAAGGGGTTTTGTGAATCAAGGATTCAACACGTCGAATACTCGAGTAGAAGAGACTATTGCACAGAGATGTTGGGAAGTATTTTGCTACACTACTTCAGCTGTTATTGTTCCCGTAGTAAATGAATTTTATGCAAATCTTCATGGGATCAACCATGGAATTATTTACGTGTGAGGTAGCTTTGTGCAGTTCACTCCTTCAAGAATAAATGAGATTTTTATGATTTAAAATGCGCCTAAGTGCCGTTATGCAAACTTTACCCCTACAAGAAAGAAAATTAATGAACTCTACCGCTACCTTACAGATGAAGATGCTACTTGGGAGACCAGAGATGATGGAAATGTAATTTTTCCTTCATCATTTTTAAATCCAGTTTCAAAAGTCTGGAACTTCTTTATTGCATTAAAATTATTGCCTATGATGAAAATTAGTAAGGTCACTAAGGAGAGAGCCATTTTGAACTACTGTATTCAAACTGGAAAACCTATTGATGTTGGAGCTATTATTGTGAAATCAGTTTTGGGTTTGATTATGAATGGATCTGCAACTGGACAAGGACATCCTTCCACTATTTTCCTACTTTACAATCAATCGCAAGTACCTTATGAAAGTTGGGAAAAAGTGCTACTTCTTTGGAAACCGACGGATCCAGACCTACCGTAACTGGCTTGGAATGGGAGATGAAAATGATATGAATGTACTGATGGATCAAGGATCTCAGAATTCATCACATGTTCATCCTTACTACAAGTCAAGTGCACTTTCAAAGAAGATCAAGTAGATAGAAAAAGATGTGCAGAATCTCATTCACGTGATTCAGATTATTACTGAAATGTTGAATCATCTTGATTGGAGACTGAAGGAACAATTTGAACATACAGGGTGTATTGAAGATGAATTGGTATGTATGTTCAAGAAACATGTTTGATTGAGGAGGAAAATTTAATTGATGAATTTCCATTTCGACCCTTCTACAATTTGAATGTGCACTACCAATTAATGGGAGATATCTAGGAGGATGATAGTGAAGATGATGTTTGATATTAATTTATGTAGGGAATGTTTTGTGTAGTAATTTTTGTTTTAGTTTGTTGTGTTAGATTGCATCCTTTCTAATGAACGTTATCTACGTTTATTTTTTGAATTTTTATGTTTAGATTTTAGTGTTAGGATGTTGGTTTGCTTTAGAATATTCAATTTAATGTTTGTTTGCTTGAAAAATGTTAGTTTGTAATAGCACGGATTTTATATAAAAATTTGATTTTTGTGTTGTTTGTGAAATTTTGGTGTTAGTGTGATGTTTATATATGGTTAGAAAGGTTTATTTGAGTCAAATAAAGGTTGACGTAAAGTAGTAAGGAGCAGATTTCCCCATAAATAGAAATCTAGAAAATTTGAGCTAGTGGCACATGATAGGCCAACCTACAGAGTCTCGGTGCATGGTGCTCCAAATTAGTGCATGATGCTCCAAAGGTCCGAACACGCTATATTTCTTAGAAAATTGTGAAATCACATGGTCAAACTCCATTTTCGCTACTTCAATCATCTTCTACTACAATACCTTGGTTTAGGACATCACATTGTAGGAGAAAGAGAAGGATTCAGACGCTAAAAACTATATAGTTCATCTTCTCTTGGTAAGAGCTTCACTGTAATTTAGAAATTTTCTATTTTAACCATGGATTTTAAATGATCCGAAAATTGGAATTTTTGATGAAAATACTTGAAGAAAACTCATGGTGAAAAGTTTCATACCAAATAATTTTGCTTGTGGAGTTAGATTTTTGTTTTAGTAATTTATTTGGACTATGTTTAGATTTTCGTAGAGTTTTCAAATGGCTCCTCGAGTTAAGAGAGGAAGGTCATACGAGGAATTTGATGCATGAAGATTTGTTAGTTTTAAAGCCCAACATAGTTACAATACTCAGATTGAGACCAAGAGAATGATCAAAAAACGGTTGGTTGCAAACTTGTGAGTCACTACTGAAGATCACATCCTAGTTAGATGTAAACAAGTTGAATTTAATGTTGATCGGATGAATACTTTTTATGGTTTGTGGGGTGAACCTAATGTGGACTTTCCTGCTTGCCCTAGTTTCACTCCCTATACTCTCATTCTTGAAGAAGAAGAAGAAGAACACTCAGATGATGAAGATAAAGGAGAACATAAATGATGTTTTATAAGTCTTGTTTAGTTGTTTTGATCTTTGTTTGTTGTTTATGTTTGTATTGGGATGTACTTTTATTTGAAACTTGTTGTAGTAAAAGACTTTTTTATGTTGTGTTGTGAACTGAATCTGTAATAGTAACTGTAGACTTTCACTTTTTTTGCATTTTTTTTAGTATTTTCTGTTTATTTTGTCAGTTTAGTTTTTTAGTTTTTGTATTTATGTTTTTAATTCTCAACAAGTTCTCTAAAATATACTATGTTTTATTTAAAGCTTTAAAGGTTTTAGGTAGCTTTATAGTTAGTACCTGCAGCATACCACAGCCCCGTTTCATAGTTAGAAATCATCTACAAGTCAGTTTTTATTTTCATGCATTTACTGTTTTCTTTCACCTATTAAATTTTATATTAAAATTTTTTTTAAAATTAGTTAAAAACTTAAGTTCGAGGGAAAGAAAAATTTATTTTGAAAAAGAGTAAACTAAATTTTATTTTTCCTTAAGTAACTATGTTTTTAAAAAGTAATTTAACATGGCCTGAGATATTAAGATTTAACTTTAAATGACTATACTTCTGTTTTTTAAGTATTGTGGTAGATTTAGCTAAAGAGTTTTTAATGATGAAGGTCAATTCTAAAGTTAAAGATATTTGGTGTTATAGGATAAGACTATGTTTTTCTATTTAAAGTAAAAAAAATTATATTTTTGAAGTGTTAAGAATTTTAGAGTTTCATGTAAGAAGAAAAGAGTGAGCTTTATGAAAAAACATAAACTAATATGAATTTATAAAGTGAAGAATGTTATAGAGTTTTAAATTTAAGAAGACGATAGTGAACTTTAAAATCATTAAAGGCTATCCAGATATAGTAATCCTCACTTGGAAAAAGAAAAAAAAAGAAAGGATTGAAAATCTCCTAAAGGTAAAGAAAAGAAAAAAAAGGGAAAAGAAAATTAAGTGAGAAGAAGCTTGAGGAGATGCCTAATAAAAAATTAGCTTCACTTGAATCAACTTAACGAAGTGGATTTATTACATTTTTTAAGCATATATTGGAGTAGTGGTAGCATTCCTAGTAAAGTTTTCATAAAGTTCTTTTTCATATGAACATTCTAAACGTCCTTAATATGGCAAATTGCAATTCTTCTTGAAATGAATAGGGATTCAAAAATCTTAAATTTGATTACTAAGTATTCTTAGACTTAGAGTTTGAATCTAAGTTATTAAAGGCTTTTTCTTAAATTTTGCTATTCTATTGATAAAATTAAAGTATAGAAGTTATAAGTTAATCTCTATCCTAAGTCATATGTTTATGTAATAAAAGTGTCATTTGAGGACAAGTAATATTTAAGTTTGGGACGATTTTGATACACCAAAATAAAATGTTGTTTTAAGTACCTATTTTATGCTTATTTTTTGTGATACTGCACTTTAAAAAATGATATTTTTGTGTTTTTGTTGCAAGTATATCATTTTTAGGCATTTGGAGAAAAAGTGGCAAAAAGGACAAAATTTGGAGCAAAAAGAGTCAATTTTTAATTTTGGCCCAGTATACACCAAATCGGCGCATAATGCACCAAAATCCAGAGAAGTAGCGCATGATGCGCAAAGAACGTCTTTTTCAAATTAAGGTGGGTTGATACAAATTTTGCTTGAATTTTGAAAGGGACACTTGTTCTACGCACCTCTTGGAGTATTTCAATGCATCTAGATACTTTGGAAGGTTCTTTTATGAAGGGATATGACTCTTAGATCAAATGGCACATCAATTCAAAAGAGTTGACTTTTGGAAGGAATTTTGGAGGGAATTTTGAATTCTTTTCCAAAGGAGGCAGCCCAAAATAAATGAAGAAGACTTGAGGAGGCTTGAGTGTGTGACGTAATGAGAAAAGAAAGTGGGCGTGAGTTAGAGATAGAGAGGGAAGAGGAGTCTTCTAAGGTTGTAAGAGGAGAGGGAAGGTGAGAGATTTATTATTCATTAGATTTCTAAGATAGAATTGGGAGTGATTGTAAAGAGAGAAAGGCTTGGAGAGAACTTCTACGGATTTGCTTGGAAAGGATTGTGAGATAAGTTGTATTTTTATTTCCTTTATTTTGTAAAATTATTTTTATATATTAAATTCGTGTTTTATCGTATCCTTCTCATGAAATTTGAGTAGTCTTCTTTATCCTTCTCTCTACTTTGAAGATATGGTTTTGCAAAGAATAGATTTTGTTTTTCACGGTTTTAAATGATAATAATTTATGACGATTTAAATTCCGATCTTCATTTACTTTTCAATCTGGACAATTGAAATGTTAAAACTTGTTGAGAGATATTTGTTCTTAAATGAGATATGATTTCTACAACATAGGGAGAATCACATTTGATTTCATAGGAGAGTATGTCATCCAAGAGATTGGGTGCAAATAAATAGGGAAATATACTTTGTTGGATGTAGAATTGGGGATTTTAAGGTGACAAATTAAAACCCCCAATTTGGTTTAGTTGATTGGATACTGAGCATTGGCTTTGGGAGCCAATTAATTTGTCGGGATCTTGTAAGGTGTCATTAGCATTGCCCACCACTCCCGCATAAGTGGCCTTAATCCACTGAGCATTAGTTTCCACATCAATAGGAAAAGTCATAATAATGACACCAGAGCTGAAGGTAGCATGAACGACCTCAGAATCCAATGTAACATTAAAAATTCAAATTTCATCAACTCCTTGAAAAAGTTAAACCCAGTATCCAATTTTCAAATGTGAGAAAAAAAAGAAAGAAAGCCACAGGAACCTGCAACTCCTACACCACACACCGTCAGCCAGCACCAGGGGGTCATCTTCTCACCAGGAACCCTAGTATATATATTAGAAAAAGGGAGCTGCTCATGGTTCCCTGCATGCTAGATTAAGAAGGATTAGAAAACAGGTGGAAGAAAGTACCCCAACAAAACAATCTAAGTGTACCATAACCCATCATAAAAACAATACAGCTGGTGTAATAGAAATACGAGGAAGGAAAAAGAAAGGCCTCAAAAATAATTGCCAACAGTCTAAGAAGGTACCAAAAAATAAGAGTAAGAGATCTTCAGCAAAAAACAGCTGCCACTGGAATGTGTTGTGGTCAGAAATTCTGAAATGGGGGACATTTATCAGATCTCCATGCAGTAGGAATAGGAGAGGATGAGGGGGGAGGCAGAGACAGAAACAACATTAGAACTGAGACCATTTCTAGCGAACCAGTGTGCAGATTTGTTGCCTTCATTGTAGATAAAGGTAAAGTTGACACTAAGTTGGGAGGTGAGCATTTTGATCTGGTTTATCCAATATGAGTGATGCCAGGGAGGCACTTCCTCAGAGTCCAAGAATTTAATAACCACAGAAGAATCCACCTCCGCTCATATGTGATTCCATCTAGTCTTTGTATCCAGTTTTAATGCCCAATACATAGCAATTAGTTCATTCTCAATAGCATCAAAAGCAAAAACTAGGGTATATAAGTATAGTAGACATTGGCCAAAATGGTTTCTAAAAATTTCTCCCAGACCAGCACCCATTTCAGTGAAGCTTCCATCTGTATTGATTTTGACAATGTGAGACATTGGAGGTCTCCAGAAAACCTTACAAATTTAAAGGGGAGTTATACACTCAGTGGGGTAGGAATTGGAGATTTTGGGGAATCTTTTATGTTTTGGCAGCATTAGATGGGACACCCTAAAATTTAGCATTATTTTTGGACATCCAAATGAACCAGTCCACTATAAAGGGGACAGAAGGATAGTTGAAAGCATGCCAGTTCTGCCAGCAGGTAGTGAGGTTGTCCCAATTAAGATTAGTGACATTTAGATTCAGTTATTGAAGAAACTGATTCCAGACTTTCTGGGCAAAGCTGCATTCAAAGAAAAGGTGAGACAGCGATTCCTCCTTTTGTAAGCACAACCAACATCTTGAGGGGCCTCTTAATCCCTTGAGCTTGAGGTTGTCATCAGCTGGCAAAAATTTTTGAAATGTTCTCCAGCTGAATAAAGACATGGAGGGAGAAAAGAATTTATTCGAAACAATATCTCCCCAATTCACCTGCTCCCAACAATAGAGTTTAGAATAAACAGCTTTAGTGAGACTTTGATTTGCATAAGTTTGCCAAATAGGTTTATTTGATATGTTTTCATCAAACTATATGTTGGCAATTTGATTGACTGAGTGATCCTGCAGGATAGTAAAGAGCTTAGAGAGTGACCAATTATTACCCTCCCAACAGTTAGCAACATTGAGATGAGGATTGAGAACAATAGAAGAAGGTGTCAGCTAGTCCTTAGAACACCAGTGATGAAGCCAGAAACTAATATCCCCTTTACCCAAGTCCCATATGAATAATTCTTCAGCAATGTGTTTGATCTTTACCATACTCACGCAAAGTTTAGAGTCCCCCAATTTTCTAACAGCAAGAGAAGGGTGTTGATCTTTGCAATATTTACCCCACATGAATTTTGCCCGTAAGGAGGATTAGCCTCTGAACTTAATCTAGATCTTACACAAGTTAACTTTAAGTAGATGGTTCAGACCTTTGAAACCAACACCCCTAACCAAGAGAGGTTTAGCTGCCTTCTGCCAAAAAGCCCAATGCATTTGCTTCCTTTATCCTGACCACAAGAACCTGTTGAAAGCCCTCTCCATCTGAAGTTGAGTACTTTTCTGTAGATTGGTCTTCTGAAGGATGTTGGAGGGGAAAGTTCTGAGTATACTCTTAAGTAAAGTTATTCTACCACCATTGGAGAGGAAGGACTGAGCCCAACCTGAGAGATAGGAAGTAATCTTATTGAGTACTTCACTAAATTGAATATGTTTTGATGTGCCAATGAGGAGGAGGACTCCAAGATATTTGATTGGAAGTTGAGTACAGGAGAAACCAATATAATTTGAAGCCCACTGTTTACAATTGGGGGAAGATTTTTTATTAAATATCAGATGGCACTTATTAGAACTGAAATTCATGCCTGAGTGTAATTGGAACATCTGGAGGCTCTGAAAAACTTTCTTAACAACATTTTTTTGAGCATTGGAGAAGACCATGATATCATCAGCATACACTAGGTGATAAATGACTATATTGGATTTGTGATGGTATCTAAAGTAGCTTTGGGTCAGAAGGGATTCATCCAAAATTCTGGACAAATAGTCAATTGCAAGAATGAAAATGGTTGGAGACAATGGGTCCCATTGCTTCAAGCCTCTTGTAGCAATGAAGGACCCCCAAGCTTGCCCATTGATAAGGATGGAGTGTTCTTTGTTAAGAAGCCATCTAAGCCATCTGTGAATAAGATTACAGAACTCAGGTTGAAAGCCTCTAGCTGAGAGAATGTCCAGGGTAAAGTACTAATTGATGGTATCATAAGCCTTCTTGATGTCCAGCTTGTAAATAAGATTTCCTCCTCTACAAGGCTTATCAAATTCAGGAGCAGTTCTTGGGTTAGCAAAGTGTTGTCAGCAATGTGTTGTCAATAATGGACCTACCCTTGACAAAGGCAGTCTGATTATGTTTGATCAGTAAAATTATCAGCAAAATTATTGTAACCTTGACACTCTGATCAAACATAATCAGACTGCCTTTGTCAAGGGTAGGTCCATTTTTGACAATTTTACTGATAATTTTACTGAGAATAGTGGTAATACAGATGGGCCTGAAATGATCCCAAGTTTTTTGAATTTCAAATTTAGGTACCAGAACATAGTTGGAAGCACCTAATTGATAAGAGAGGTTGTGACCCTGGAAGAAACTAGCAAGAGAAGCAATAACATCAATTTTGATAATTTCCCAGGATTTTTTGTTGAAATTTGCTGTAAATCCATCAGGCATTGCAGTCTTAGAGCTTTCATAAGAGTTTAATGCCACCCAAATTTCCCTTTCATTAGGGGGATCAGTAAGACTAAGGTTTTTGTTGTATACAACTCTTCAGAGAAGTAGTGTCTGTCAATTGGAGGCATAGTAGTAGGGACTTGATTCACTATGTTTTTATAATAAGAAGTAGCATCTCTGGCAATTGTAGTTTTGCATGAAGCCAAATCCCCTCAGCATTTTGAATAGAGTGTATGGTATTACACTTCCTTTTGTATTTAATATATGCATGATAGAATTTAGTGTTTCTGTCACCATCAGTAAAATATTAATGGAAGCCTTTTTTTTTTCAAGAACTGCTCCAGGTATTCAATAGCAGTAAGTTGTTTTATGCAGTTAGAAGTACTTTTTCCTCCACTGTCCCATTCTGAGCTCCCAATTCAAGCCTTTCTCAGCTAGGACCACATTAGTGAGAACATCACCAAAAGCTTCCCAACTCCACTTCCTAAGAGCTTTCCCAATTTTAACTTGCAGCAGACTAAGTTTGACCAGGGGTTCAAGATGGGAGACACCTTTCCAATGGTTAGAAATAGTACTAAGAAAAAAGGGACGAGTGGACCACATGTTGAGGTATCTAAAAGGGGGAGGGCTGTTCAGAGGAGGTGATGGTGATGAGGAGAGGCCTATGATTAGGGCCAGGAAGGTTTAAGTGGGTTACAAATGTAAGTAGGAAATGGGAGAACCAAAGGTCATTAACTAGAAACCTATCAGGCCTTTCCGAAAGCTGTCCCCCTTTCCATGTGAAGGCAGGTCCCTTGAATCCCAGGTCAAACAACCCAACAAAATTAATGTTATCACTCAAAGTGGTCATTTTAGATAAGTTAGGAGCCCTACCTCTAGATTTTTTTGTATTAGAGATAATACAATTGAAGTCCTCCCCTACCAACCCGTGAGAGGTCATCTGTTCACTGATATGATGATGGTTGATCCAAAGCTCTCTTTGATCTTCCTTAGTACAGGCTGCTTAGATGAAGGAAATAAAGCCCAAGTGGCCATTTATTAGGAAGGAGAGATGAAAAAATTGTTGATGATCCACCAGGATGCGCCACCTACTTTCTTTTCTACGGAAGATCTAAATTTTTTTATTGATATTAGCGAAGTGAGAGAATCCAGAAAACTTCTTGATAAGTTTTTGAGGATGTTTATGAACCATAGGTTCAAGGATGTAAATGCACCAAATATTGTATTTATAATTGATATGTAAGATTCTTTTAAGAGAAAGGGGGTGAGCCACACCCCTGATGTTCCAACATAGGAGATTAATCATTAAGTGGGGGGAGGTGAAGGGATGTTTGTGATCTAGATCTAGTTCTTCCTCGAGAAGTTATAGATGGGGAACCATTCTTAACCCTTGCTTTGCCTCCTATCCTCATTGAAGCTGACCCTTGTTGGAGTTTCTGATCTTATGTCTCCTGCTTTTTCATTTTCCTTGTTGTCTGGATTTGCCAGTCCTCTTCTAATGTCTGTTGCATAGCAGCAATGTTGTTCTCCTTAGGTACATTTTTAGAGACAGTTGCGTGAGTGGGACTCCTCACATCCTCACAATTAAGGCTGGGGATGTAGGAGTAACATTGATCACCTCATTAACTTCTTTCCTAACAAATATTTTTGGAGATACAGCTGTTGGACTGGTGGAAGTGGAGTCAGACAGTTCTCCTAATACATCCTCAGGGGAAGTTATAGCAGTATTCAGTGGGGGGTTCCTTCAGCAATGAGGTAAGGCATCTATTTATTTTATTTTAATGGTTATATTGAACTTAGGTGAGGGGGGGGGGCTTAAGTAGTGAGGTTTGGCAGCTATTTATTAGTTGCAGGAACAGGCTCCTTAGGACTTCTGTTGGAATTCCTTCTAGGAGGGGGATGGAGCCTATAACATCTTTCCATAGTGTGGCCAAACATTTTACAATGTTGGCAATAATAAGTTTTTTATTCAGCAACAATATCCTGCCAGAAGCCTTCTGTTTCAGATCCTATCCAGATCGTCTTCAGCTCAGAGAGGGTGATGTCTCTTTTAACCTAGATTCTAGCTAGAGTAGGTCTTGCTTTATTATAAGTGGGGGTATCCACCTTAAGAGGTGTTCCTAATGCCCTACCAATGTTAAATAAAGCATTAAGTTTGAAAAAGGGGAGGGGAAGTCCTGGCAACTTGTACCATATATGTACCACAGGAGGTTCCTTGGATCAAAATCTGAAGTCCATTTTTAAATTTCATAGTGGTCCTTGCAATCACTATGGATTACTTAGCAAAAAGCCTGACATAATCTTCTTCCACAGAGAGTTGGATTAGGTGATTTCTTCCATCAAGTAACCTAATTCTCCAGGGCCCAATCAACTCGAGGGAGCTAACGAAACTTCTAACAAGTTCCATTTTGGTGTGTCCCAATTGGAATTTCCTACTAATGTGCACTTTACTTCTTCTTGGAGTGAGATAATTTCCAGATTAAAGAAATGGACTACAGTTTCACCATCTTTTGAGCCAAGTAGATGAATACAAGGGCAAGAATCCTTGTCAGCTGCTGTACCATGGAAGGCTTGGGGAAAAACTAGTTTATCAGGGTTTTGTAAAATGTCAGTGGATTTACCCACTAAACCTGCATAGGTGGCTTTTGTCCACTGAGCATCAGTGAGAACATCTATAGGTGTAGCCATAAGAGAGAAATAGCATAGCCTGCCCTTGCAACCACCAAACTTGGAGGAACAACCACCAAAGAGATGACCAGGCCTCACCACTTCAGTAACCAGAAAAACAAAAGAGAAGCTACAGTTGGAAGCAGAAAAAAATAGACACCAAAGGGGTGCTAAGGCAACACCTCTTAGTAACCAAGAATCAATAGAGCATAGCTTCAATGGAACAGTAACACTTCAAAAACTCCAAGCCCGAGAAAGCTAAAAAGGCATAATACAACAATGCCTTATCTTACCAAACACTAAGTTCGGAAATAACAACCGCCAAAGAGGTGGGTGACTAGGAAAAGCACCACTTTAGTAACAAGAAAATCAATAGAGTACCTCAGCTTCAATGGAATAGTACCACATTGAAAGCTCCAATCCCGGGAAAGCTCAAATAAAGAAAATAGCCACCAAAGAGGTGACCAAGCAAAGGAGAGAACCCAGTAGACCACTTCTATATATATATATATATATATATATATATAATACATGTTTTGAAGCTTAAAGGCCAATTCATTAATATAAGGAAGGATACAGAGGTTTTAGTGGGTGGAGGGTACGAACCAGCTCACAAGGTATACAAATCCACTTAAAAGAATGAAAAATACAAAGTGCATACATACAACTCCACTCAATGTATCCAATGGAACCATGCTCACTTTGTGATTTAATGTGCTTTCTCTTTGTTTGTTGCTTCTCCTGGATGCTTCTATTGAGGATTGTTGGGTGTTCTATACAGTGGTTGATTCTTGGAGCTGGCTTAATCACCTGTCCTTCTGATCATGTCTCTCCTCTTTTTGCACCAGCTGCTCTACATCACTGATTTGTTTTTTGGTATTTTCCTTTACAGGAATGCATACATAGTTTCGGTTATGTTTTTTTGTGTGGAGTTTTAATGTGGTGGTGTGAGAAATTGTGTTTTGTTTTTTTTTTTTAGCTTTGGGGATCCACCACCCCTCTTCTCTTTGTAACTTCTTTTTGAGTTAATAGAATCAGAGGTGAATAATGCTCCTTCCCAAAAACAAAAGATTATATAAAAGAAAAGTAACTTATAAGAATTGAAAATGGTTAATGTGATGATCTAACATGAGGTAGATCAACACAATCTCTCTGAATCAGCAATTAAGACTAAAATCAAATGAAGCTCCCACATGAAACTCCATTCTATTAGCACCAAGCTTGGCTAAATAGCCTTTCGAATTATTGGCTTCCATATAAACATGAGAAGATTTAATATTTAAGCATGGTGACAGTAATTTTCTTTTATTTCAGTGAAAAAATAATAGTCCAATGACTGCTAAAAGTATCATTGCAAACCTGAAAGAGTTTACTATCACTTATTTCCACTATAAAGTTTTTAAGTTTTAGATTTTTAACCACTAGAAAACCATATAGTAAAGCAAAGAACTCAACATAATGAACTGAAATACAAATACAAGGGGCATAGACGAACAATAAACCTTTCCCCTGAGAATTTCTTAGAAGACCACCTGCATCAGCCAAGCATTTTTTATGGTTGCCAAAAATATTAAGCTTTAGTTAAAGCCCAATAGGATTCACCCAAATAATTATTTTGCTCAGAGTAAATCTAGAGGCATCCTAATTTAAACTGATTTAGCTCCAATTGTTCTCCCCCCTTATTCTGGTAAACTTGTTCTTATTTATAGGTAATTCAATTAATGAGTTTATAGGAATAAGAATCTTATCAACATCAGAGTCCATGCCATGGTGCTTCCATTTATTCTTCTCCAACCACAAAAATCAAAAGATTAATTAACTAATTAGATTTAAAATATTTACATTAGTCCACAAACAGAGTTTCAGCAATATAAACCTTGTTCAAAAGATATATACCCTTTAACATGTAAGAAAATATTATAATTAGAAGTCAACTTTCTCTAAATACTCATAGCAAACATGCTTTACACAAAAAATGAGAGATACATTCTTCCTTAATCTTGCACATTAGGCAACAAGAAGGCAATCTAAGTCCTTTGAGTCTTAAAGTGTCATCAACATAAAATAGTTTAAAGTTTAGTCTTCAGGTAAATGAAGATTGTGATGGTTTAAGATTAAAGATCCATATATTATCCCCCTTCTGACTTGGATAATTATGATGCTTGCTAGCAATAAAATTTAAAAGAAAACCATTTGAGGAGATCTTAATCACAACATCCTTTTTATAAGTATCAAAGGGAATATCAATGATATCATTTACGAGATAACGAGGAAGGCAAGAAATGATGTTTTCCATATTCCAAAAAATACAATTCCAGTAATAACACACAATATGATGATAATTTTGAACTTCATTTGTGTGATTCTTTAAAGGACCCATTGATGTCCAATAATCTAACCAAAAGGCAATTTCCCCGTTATCAAGCTCCCAAGTCACAAAATACCCAAATTTCTCTCTTATTTTTAATATTTCCTTCAAAATATTAAAATCCCCAAATTTAGGTGTGAAAATTAAAGGTTGAGTAGTTTTACAAAATTTTTTAAGCATAAAACTGGCACAGATACTAGTGTTCACTTTGAATTTGATCCAGAGTTTACAATAAATAATTTCCATGGAATAAGTAAAAGATTTAAACCTAAACCAAAGTTTTTCCTTGGTTTACAGAGTTTACTCCAAGAGGTATCCATAAGAACTTATTAAGGAATCATTCCAATTTAACTTGTGTACTCTTATCATCTTTGTAGTTTGAAAGCAATACATGGGAAAAGTGTTTAACAAACTTCTTAGAAAAGTAAGCCTACACTCAAAAGATAACAGAGAATTTTCCTAACTTTTGATTTTCTTTAGCACTTTAAGTAAAACATCACCATATAGGATATTTTTCTTCCTTTTTTTTGTTTAGTTTAACACTCAGGTATTTGATAGGTTGATAACCACATTTAAACCTTATGTATTGAGGTATCTAATTTTTCCTCTCCACAGAAATCTACTTACTAAAAAATATTTCACAATTATTTTTACTGAAAATTATACTATAAACCTTTTAAAAGTGGTTAGTGTAGTAATAATATGATTAACATAATTTTCACTCATGTTATAGAAGATAATGATATCATCAGCATAAGTTAAGTGAGAGACTAAATCACTCCCTTTAGCATAAAACCCATAATCCTTACAAAGCTCCATATGATGATTTATCTTTAGAGATAAATAATATAAAGCAAATATGAAAAGAATAAGTGATAAAGGATCTCCTTGTTTTAAACCTCTTTTAGATTTAAAATATCCATGGAAAGCTACATTAACGAGTAAGGAATAAAAATGTTTTTTTGAAAGAATATTTATTTATAAGACTGTAGAAGGCTTCTTTAAAACCTTTGCTTCTTAGCACATTAGTGATGAACTTCCAACTAATGCTATCAAAAGCCTTTTCTAGATCAAGCTTTACAATATCATAGGATCTTCCATAGTAATTATCAATATCTAGAAGCATCTTCTTTGTGATAAGGAAAATATCATTAATACTTCTCTTTTTTATGAAAGTATTTTGTTGAAGAAAAATAAGATTTTTTAGTAAGGGATAAAGTCTTTTGATAATGATTTTAGTAATAAATTTTGAGACCATAGTGGTGAGACTTATCGCTCTAAGATTCTCCCACTTATGCTTATGATTATCTTTATGAATGAGGGCAAGAGTTTAGCATCTAAAATATTTATAAGGAATCTCTCCCTTAATGAAATGTCGATTGACAGCCACCACATCAGTCTTAACAACATCCCAAGCATGAATAAGGAAGGCTGAGGTGAACCCCTCTGGACCTGTTATTTTCCTTTTATCGATAGATTCTAGAGCAACCAACACATCATCCTCTTGAAGGTAGCTATAAAGATAGAGGAAACCATCAAAAGTGTTAGTGTTATGAAAGATGTGACCGTCAAAAAGATCACTATCAACCTTATTTTATTTATAAGGATTACAAAAATAATCCATGACATTCTTTATCATATCATCTTGAGAGTGAAGACAAAAATCTTCTTCATTTCAAATCTTCAGAATAACACTTTGTTGTCTCTTATGCTTAATGCAAGCATGAAAAAACTTTTTTTTTCCATCCTCTTCCATATGACTTAAGGATAAGTACTTTTGTTTTAACAAATCAATTGCTTTTTGGATACTCTCATTTAGATTGTTATAGGCCGTAATGTGCTCTTCATCTGACATATTCCACATTTTGTCTTCCTTCTCAAACTTAAACCTATTTTTTAGATTCTTCAACAGCATTAACAACATCTCCAAAAACCTCCCAATTCTAGATTTTCAACTTAGCATCCATTTTCAACTTAGCATTCACTCGAGAAGTTAATTTTCAAACATCACTCTTTACTTTACTCTTATTTTTGTATTTTTTAGATTATAAAATAATTTTCAGAATTTACTTTTAGGATTTTCCAACTTCCCTGTGGGATTGATATCTAGGACTCCATTAGAGCCCTTTATTACTTGAGTGATACATAGACTTGCATCGATTTTAAAGGTGATTTAGTAGTTTAAAAAGAGTTTTAAGAGATAAATTAATTTTTTAAAAAAGTATTTTTGTTGGGATTATATTGTATATTTATTATATATGTGCCGTGTGTAATTTTGTAATATTGAAAAATATTTGCAAAATTCTCACACAAAATCTGCCCACATCAAGTTTTTGGCGCCGTTGTCGAGGAAATAACGGAAAGTATTATTTAGTATTTTATTTTATTTCAAAAAAAAAACATATATAAAAAAAAGTATTTTTAGTTTAGTTTTGAACATTTTATTATTTAAGTGTGTTTAATTTTTTTTATTTACTTGCTTTACTTTGTTTATACGTAGTATAAGATCTGAAAATTTAGTACCTTACAATTATGAACTAGAGATAACTTTTAGAAAAATTTGAAAACAACAAAAAGAGGAAGAACATTTTAATAAAATGGCTTGTAATTTAAATAATGTTAGAAATGAAAGTGAACATCATCTGAGACCTTTAGGTTTATCCAACTCCTATAGAAGATGAAATTCATTGGAGTATTCAAAACACTGCTGTAGCTGCCAATTCATTTGAGCTTAAACCTACTATTATCCAAATGGTACAAAATAATCAATTTGGAAGAGCACCAACTGAAAATCCTATTTTACATCTTGCTAGTTTTCTAGAATTGTGTGCTACATTTAAATATGATGGAGTGTCGAATGATGTTTTCAGGCTTAGACTTTTTTGTTTTTAACTAAGGGATAAAACTAAGATATAGTTAAACTCATTAGCACCTGGATCTATAAGAACGTGGGGAGATTTATCACAAAAATTCTTATCTTAATTTTTTCCACCTTCAAAAACTACTAAGGTTTGAAATGATACCTAAAAAACTGCTAAGCTTAGAAATAATTTTACATCTTTTTCTCAGTTTGAAGGGGAATCAATTTATGAAGCCTGGGAAAGATTTAAGGATCTCCTTAGAAAGTGTCCACGTCATGTGTTGCCAGATTGGTTAATATTTCAAAGTTTCTATAATGGGTTGGTTGGATCTCTTAGATTGATAATTGATATTGTTGCTGGTGGGTCATTAATGTCAAAACCATTCGATGAAGTATATTCATTAATTGAAGAGATGACTATAAATAATTTTCAAGGGCCCTTTGGAAGGGTAAATCCAAAAGAAGTAACTAGTATTCATGATTCTGATGCAATATTTATGTTAGCTGCCCAAATCATTGTTATATGTTAGCTCCTCAAATAGCTGTTATATCAAAGAAGATAGATCAATATGGATTGAATTATTCTCAGACAGCACCTGTTCTTGAGGAAAACTCATTGGGACAAATCATAGAATCTCAATTTTCTTATGAGACTTTAAATGCAATAAACAATCGTTCTAATAACCCTTATACCAATTATTATAATCCTAGATGGAAAAATTATCCAAACTTTAGTTGGAGTAACAATAATTCTAATGTTGCAAATCCTCAATGGGGAAACACTGTTGTGAACCCATTGGGAAACTTCAATAATCAAGGAAATCAAGCTTGTAAACCTTATTACCCCATAGGATTTAATAATTTTCAAAGCAAGGAGAAAAAGCTATCAATGAAAGAATTGATATTGCAAATGGTTAGTCACTTACAAAGTCAAGGAGCTGTAATCAGAAACATGGAAAATCAATTGAGATGTATTGCTATTGCAATTAGCAAAAGACCTATAGGAATATTGCCTAGTAATGTTGAAATAAATCCTAAAGATCAGAACAAAGAGCAAATTAAAGCTATTCAATTGAGAAGTGGAAAAGAATTAGAAAATGGAGTTCAACTAGAAGTTGAAATTGAAAAAGATGAGGTGGAAAATTAAAAATCTGGTGAAGATTTTCATTTTGAAGCAGAAAATCCTATTAAACCAATGAAAATCACAGTCAAAGAACCACCACCTCCATTTCCTCAAAGATTGAATTAAAAACACAGAGATAATCAATTTTTCAAAATATTTGGAAATTTTAAGGAAATTAACGATAAGCATGCCATTTGTTGAGGTTTTGGAACAAATGCCAAGCTATATGAAATTCATGAAGGATTTACTTAGTAAAAAAATGAAGTTTGTAAATAATGAGATTGTTACACTCAGCGATGAGTGTAGTGCTATAATTCAGAAAAAGCTTCCTAAGAAACTTAAAGATCCTAAAGGTTTTATAATTCCTTGTGCGATTGACAAACAATTTTATGGAAAAGATTTATGTGATTTAGGAGCCAGTGTTATTCTTATGTCATTATCAATTTCTAGATGGTTGGGCTTAGGAGATTTTTCACCTACAACTATAACTCTTCAATTAGCTGATCGTTCGATTATCTATCCTGAAGGAGTTATAGAAGATGTTTTCGTAAAAGTTGATAAATTTATTTTTTCTGTGGACTTTGTTGTATTCTATGAAGGAAGATAAAGAAATTTCTATCATTTTAGGAAGACCATTCCTAGCAACTGGAAGAGCTTCGATAGATGTGCATAAAGGAGAACTAACTATAAGAGTTAGTAATCAAGAGGTTACATTTAATATTGCAAAATCAATGTGATGCCCTGTAAAAGAGTAAGAGATTGAATGCTTTAGAATGGATATTAATGAATATTTATGCCAATAATATTTTAAGAATACTTTTGAAAGAGAATTTGAAAAGGAAAATATGGAATATCAAGATGAGGATAAAATTCAAGATGAATCTATGGAAGTGAGTAAAAAGGATTTGGATTTTGTTTAGGAAAAATATGAAATGTTATATCCTATAGAAGGTAACAAGGATTTAATTTCATCTATTCAGAAACCTCCTGAACTAAAAACACTTTCTATACATTTGAAGTATGCATTTTTAGGAGATTTATCAATATTACCTCTTATAGGATCCACAGAAATAACTGATACACAAAAATAAAAAAAAGTTGTAGTAAACTTTATAAATATATAAGCATTTGGATGGACATTATCTAATATTAAAAGAATTAGTCCTTCAATTTGTATGCATAGAATCTTATTAGAAGATAAACATGAACCAAGAGATGATCCTGAAAGGAGAATAAAACCTATGATGAAAGAATTTGTCAAGAAAAAAAATTTAAAGTGGTTAGATGATGGAATAATATATCTTACTTTAGACAGTGTTTGGGTAACTCCAATTCACTGTGTTCCAAATAAAGGAGGTGTGACTATAGTGATAAACGAGCATAAAGAATTAGTATCAACAAGATAAGTCACTGGTTGGAGAATCTGTATAGATCATAGAAAATTAAATTCTGCCACCAAGAAGGATCATTTTCCTTTATCACTTTTGGACCAGATGCTGGATAGATTTGCTGGCCATAAATATTTTTATTTTTTAGATGGATATGCCGGTTAACATCAAATATCTATTGCTCCAAATGATCAAGAGAAAACAATATTTACTAGTCCTTACGAAACTTTTACTTTTCGGTGAATGCCCTTTGGATTACGTAATGCACTTGCAATATTTTAAAGATGTATGATGTCAATTTTCAATGATTTGATCGAAAAAGGGATTGAAGTCTTTATGGATGATTTTTCTGTTATTGGTACATCATTTAAAATATGTCTAAATAATTTAGAGGAAGTTCTGAAATGTTGTGAAAAGACTAATCTCATACTGAATTGGGAAAAATATCAATTTATGTTTGCAGGTGGAATTGTGCTTGGACATAAAATTTTAGAAAGTGGCATGGAAGTAGATCTTGCACAAATATAGGTTATATCAAACCTACCTCCACCTACAACAGTAAGAGGAGTTAGGAGCTTTCTATGACATGCTGGATTTTATAGGAGATATATTAAAGAATTTTCAAAAATTACTAAACCTATAAGCCTACTTCTTGAAAAATATACAAAGTTTCACTTTAATGAAGATTGCCTTAAAGCCTTTGAAATTTTAAAGGAAAAATTGATCATTGCTCCTATAATTGTTTCACCTAATTGGGAGAAACCTTTTGAATTAATGTGTAATTATAGTGATTATGCAATTGGAGTTGTTTTAAGGCAAAGATATGATAAGATTTTTAAAGTTATATACTATGCTAGTAAAACTCTTAATGATGCTAAAATTAATTACACCACCACTGAAAGAGAGTTATTAGCTATTATATATGTTTTTGATAAGTTTAGATCATATCTGATTAGAGCTAAACGTGTTATACATACTGACCATTCGGCTATTAAATATTTGATGTAAAAGAAGGATGTTAAACCAAGATTAATTTGATGGGTACTTTATATGCAAGAGTTTGATTTTGTAATAGTCTATAGTAAAGGGACTGATAATCAAATGATGATCATCTATCTAGCTAGAACAAGAAGAAATAACTAATTTTGAGAGATAAATTAATGAAAGTTTTCCTAAACAACAACTGTATGTTGTAAAAAATTATGTTGTAAAAGGATGGGAAATACCTTAGCATGTTGATATTTAAATTATATTGTTAGTGGTATTTTACCATATGGATTAACAAAACAACAGGAAAATAAATTCATTCATGATGCAAAATCTTATTTTTGGGATGATCCTTCTTTATATAAATAATGCAAAAATTTAATAATGAGAAGATTTATGTTGATCCTGATATTCTTTTTTATATGTAGACTTTAAGAAGTTGACACCACTACTTGAAGATTTTAATCCTCGGCAATGACACCGAAAACTTGATCCTAAGCAAAGTAAGATTTCACTTATATTTCTAGGGATTCTACAAAGTATATGTATCATTATCAAGTAATATAGGGCTTTCTGATTAAGCCCCAAATATCAATCCCACGGAGATCGAGGTTAATTACGATGACTTTCAAGAGAAATTCTAGTTTAGAATAACACGCCCATGCTTGGAAGGTCGATAAAAGTTTGGATTTTATCCTACAATTATCACTACAATACTACTTCTACTTCTAAATTAAAATGCTTAGTGAAAATCAGAAAGTGGGGTTTTTAATGTATTAAAAGTACTCTTCCTCATGCAATGATATTAGCGACATGTGTAAAAGTAAAACAACTAGTGGGAGAGATTGTGACAAATGGGAGCAATTATATTCTTTACCCTTACTAGAGATGTTATAAAAATTATTGGTTAATCTAAAGTTTGAATAGTTTTGAAGATGGGTTAGGCAGGGAAGATACTAGCTCTCACTCTAGAGTTCCCTCTTATCTCTCCACCTGGACGCTAACATCTCACATCAAAACCTAAAATAATAGACCAAAATAAGGGCTTTAGCCTGTCAATCTAAAGTCCTCTAATTCTACACCATTTAAAGATTATTTCCCTATTTATTTGCACTGAACTATATGGACTACATTCTCATCCATACAATCTCATTTGATTCTACCACAGTTGATATAGACAATACCATCCCGGATCTTACATGTTCCCGCAACAGATTTTAACATGCAAGTTGATCAAATTTACATGTAAATGAAGAATAAAGTAAAATCATCATTATATATTCTCACTCTACTAGATTCTATATCCTACACATGCATACAAATTCATTATAAGAGGGAAGACTAAAGAAAACTACTCACTACACATGGAGAAACAACAAGAACTTTTCATTGAATAAGACTTTGAAAAGATACGAAAAAAGTACTATATTCAAATCAAAATATAATGAAAATACTTGTCTATGATAGAAATCAAACTCTCCATAAATAGTGAAAGCAATCTCCATACAATCCTCTCCAAGAACAAAGTCAAAAGAAAAGAAGAAATCTCTCACTGTCTCTTTCTCTCTCACCTTGTAGCCCCGCTTGGGGCTCTCGCCCAAGCCTTCTTCTCTTATTCTCCAAGTCTTCTTCTCCTCTTTGAATTAATTCAAGAGTTTAAGAGTTGTTTTAAAAAAATTTCCAAGCCTTTTCTTATAATTTCCTAAGAGATGCTTAAGTGTCTCTTCAAAACTGTCCAGATTTAATGAATCTTCCAAATGGTGCCTGAAATGCCTCTTCAAAACTCCATATAACAGCCCTAAATTTTTATAGAAAGCTCCTTTTCTCATTTCCAATGAATTCCCCAAGAGACGCACGAAGCACCACTTCAAAAAACGTCCAAATCCAACGTATTCTCTAGAAGATATGTTATAAACCGTCACCGGCGCCTAAGCACCGTTTTTGGGTGCTTAAGCGCCCCCCTCTCTATTTGGTGGAACCTAAGAACCATTTTGGGTGCTTAAGCATGTGTTACAATCACTTAAGTGTTCGATTTAGGTCCCCTTGGCTCCGGTGTGCCCCAGTTCTACCCGATTTGCTCCGATTTGCTCCATTTTGGTCCATTTCTGTTCCTTTTGCTCCAATCACTCCAAATTTTTCAATTTGATGTACCTACAACCAAAAACACAAAAAAAAATACCTTTCAAGTGCAATATCATTATAAAATAAAGCATGAAAAATAGTACATTTTTAGGCGTATCATGTGCATTATAAAGAAATTCAGGAAAATTTTCAAAAATATCATAATTCTGAATTGGGAGGAAATATTGGGAATACTAGAACTATTCATAAAATTTTACAATCTAGATTTTATTGGTGTTTTATTGGACTACTCTATTTAGAGATGTTAATAAATATATCAAAAGATTTGATCGGTGTCAGAGCGTATGTAATATTTTAAGAAGAAATGAAATACCTCTAAATTTTAATTTGAAAATTGAAATTTTTGATGCATGGGGATTGGATTTTATGGGACCATTTATACCCTCATTCGGAAATATATAAATATTGATTACAATGGATTACATTTTATGTGATGTTCGGAGTGTTTCAAAATTTTTAATTAAAAATATTTTTACAATATATGGAATACCGAGAGTAATCATTACCGATGGAGGATCTCATTTTAGGAATGCAACAATTGCAATATTGGTGGAAAAATATAATATAATGCATATAATTGCAAGTACTTATCATCCTCAGACTAGTGGTTTAGTAGAAGTATCTAAATGAGAAATTAAGAGAATTTTGGAAAATAGTGTTAATCCTAATAAAATGGATTAGTCTACTAGATTAGATATTACCTTATGGGCATACAAGACAACCTATAAGACAGATATAAAAATGTCCCCTTGTAGAATAATTTTTGGGAAGAATTGTCACTTGCTAGTTGTTTTGGAGCATAAAGCTTACTGGGCGATAAAAAAATTCAATTTCAATTTGATAGATGTTGGTGAGAAAAGATTATTGCAATTGAATGAGCTTGAGGAAAGTAGGAATAAACCTTATGATAATGCAAGAATTTATAAGGAAAAGATGAAACAATGGCATGATCAGAAGATAGAAAAAAATAGAATCTGACCTGGATAAGAAGTTTTATTATATAATACAAGATTGAAATTATTTCCTGGAAAATCGAAGTCTAGGTGGAAATGGCCATTTAGAGTTGTGAAAGACTATCCTTATGGAGCTGTTAATATCGAATACCCTAAGACTAGAAGAATATTTAAAGTGAATGGGCACAGATTGAAATCATATTTTGATGGTCAAAGACCAGCTTTTAAAGAAACCGTAATGATGGGTCAACCATAATAAGACTGGGAAAGTCGGGCTGACAGTATTAAACCAAGCACTTTGTGGGAGGCAACCTGCCCATATTTATCATTGTTTAGTTTGCTTTTGAGTTTGTTTTCTTTGAAATATTTTACGTATATTTATTTTTAGGTTTTTATGAGGTCCGTGTATTTGATAAAATATTTAGAAACATCTTTATTTGCCTAAATTTAAAGAAAAATTTAGAATTTTTTGGATCAAAATCAAAACGGTGAAGTTTTTGGAACTGGCACATGATGCGTCGAATTCCAGAGAGTTGGCGCATGATGCGCTGTTGTACCAAAATATTTTTAAAAAGTTTCAAATGGTAGTTTTTGGCTTTTTCTTCTCCACATAACTCCTAAAAAACCGAATTTAACTCCTAAAAATCGACTCTAAAACATATTTTAGGGGGGAAAATGAAGGAAGAGTCACCACTTTTCAAATCTTATAACTTCCCACTCTAAAAACTCTGCTAGATTTGGAATTTTCAACCTGAGAACGTTTTTCAGTTTTGCTGCACAAAATCTACACAACCTAGTGCTTGTGAAAAAGTGGCTAAATAAAGAAAGGGTATTTGTGAATTGAGGATTCAACACGCCAAATACTCGAGTGGAAGAGACTATTGCGCAGAGGCGCTGGGAAGTGCTTTGCTACGTTTCTCCCACTGTTGTTATTCCTGTAGTAAAATAATTTTATGCAATTAAGGGATCAACCAAGGAATGATTTACATGTGAGGTAAGTTTGTGCAATTCACTCCTTCAAGAATAAACGAGATGTTTATGATTGAAAATGTGTCTATCTACCATTATGCAAATTTCCCTACGAGAGATAATATGAATGAAATCTATCGCTACCTTATGGATGAAGATGCAAATTTGGAGGTCAGAGATGATGGAAATGTAAGTTTTCCCTCATCATTTTTAAATCTAGTTTCAAAAGCTTGGCACTTCTTCATTTCATCAAAATTACTGCATACTATGAAGATTAGTAAGCTAACAAAGGAGAGCGTTATTTTAAATTACTGAATTCAAATTGGAAAGCCTATTGATGTTGAAGCTATTATTGTGAAATTAGACGTGGGTTTGATTGTCAATGGAACTTCAACTGGACTTGGACATATATCCTCTATTTTCCTACTATGCAGTCAAGCTCAGGTACCTTATGAATGTTGGGAAAAAGTGATACTTCCTTGGAAGCCGATGGATCCCGAAGTCTATTGCAACTGTATTGGAATGAGAGATAAAAATGATATGAATGTTTTGATAGATCAAGAATCTCATAATTCATCACCTGCTCAGCTCCACAATAACTAGAGTGTACTTTTATAGAAGATCAAGAAGATAGAGAAAGATGTGCAGAATCTCATGCATGTGATTGCGAATATTACTGAAATGTTGGATCATCTAGAATGGAGACTAAAGGAGCATTTTGAACATATTGAACATATTGAAGATGTTTTGATACGTATGTTCAAGAAACATGCTTGGATTGAGGAGGGAAATTCAAGTAATGAATTTCCATATCGACCCTTCTGCAACCTGCATGAGCACTACCAATCTATGGGAGATATCCAGGAGGACGATAGTGAAGAAGATGTTTGATCTTAATTTATGCATGGAACATTCTGTTTAGTACTGTTTGTTTTAGTTTGTTGAGTTGCATTGCATTTCCTTTCTAATGAACACTATCTATGTCTATGTTTTGAATTTGAATGTTTAGATTTCAGTGTTAGGATGTTGGTTTGCTTTCGAACACCGAATTTGATGTTTTTTGGCTTGAAAAATATTATTTTATAATAGCACGGATTTTATTTATAAATGTGAGTTTTGTGTTGTTTTTTAAAGTTTTGTGTTAGTGTATTAGAAAGGTTTATTTGATTCAAATAGAGGTTGACGTAAAGCGGTACAGAGTAGATATCCACAGAAACTGAAATCTGGAGAATTTAAGCTCTTGTGCATGATGCGCCGAATTGGTACATGATGCGCCAATTTACAGAGCTTTGGCGCATGTTACGCCAAATTGGCGCATGATGCGCAAAGGTCCGAAAACGCCTTATTGACTAGAAAACTGTAGAAATTGAAATCTGGTGAATTTATGCTCTTGCACATGATGTGCCAATTTACATAGCTTTGGCGCATGATACCCCAAATTGGTGCATGATGTGCCAAAGGTCCAAACACACCATATTACCTAGAAAACCGCAAAATAGCAAGGATAAATTGGACAGACAAACTCCATTTTCACTGCTTGAGTCATCACCTACCTCAAAACCTTGGTCTAGCGCATCACATTGTGGGCGAAAGAGAAGGATTCGAAGGCTAAAAACCATAATTTTCATCTTTTCTTGGTAACAGCTTCACTTTAAATTAGAAATTTTTAATTTTCATCATGGTTTTGGGAGATCCAAAATTTGGTATTATTGATGCAAAAGTGTAAAGAAAACTCATGGTGAAAAGTTTCTTACCAAATAATCTCACTTGAGGAGTTAGATTTTTGATTTAGTGACTTATTTGGACTATATTTAGAAATTCGTAGATTTTTCAACAGGCTCCCTGAGTTAAGAGAGGAAGGTCGTCTGAGGAATTTGATGCACGAAGATTTGTTAGTTTCAAAGCCAAACATAGTCTCAATACTCATATGGAAATAAAAAGAATGATCTAAGAACTGGTGTTTGCAAACCCAGGTGGCGAGGTCGAGAGATTAATTCTTGCTAAGAACTGGGAAAGATTCTGCTACTTCACTGCAGTAGCAATTGTCATGATGTTTTGGGTGTTTTATGCAAACCTGAGTTTCCAACTTGAGGTTCACTAATGAAGATCACATTCTAGTTAGAGGTAAACAATTTGAATTTACTACCGATGAGATACATACTTTTTATGGTTTGAGGGTGTATTTTTTTATGAATACGATGCATTCGTGATGATTGATTCATCACTTGATGATGTGATTGCATTTTTGACTAATGGAAGAGGGGAGTGTATGATTAAGAATAAAAAGATAGTTAACTTCCCTACTTCTATGTTAGCTATTCAGTCAAAAGTATTGCATGACTTCATATCTGCCACACGGTTGCCAACAAATCATTTGTCTGATGTTACAAATGATAGAGTTGTACTAAACTATTGCATTCAGAACATGAAGGAAATAGATGTTTGTGCACTTATATTTTAACATGCTTAGAGTATAGTTGGTAGTTCTACAGCTAGATGTTTGGGATTACTTGCCTTGATTTTCACTCTATGTGAACAATTTAGAGTAGAATCTCATAGAAATGAAGAAAGATTATAGCCACAAAATTCAATTGGGAGGCATATGATTCAGAGAGTATAATCATTTGTTGAGTTCGTAAGTGGAAGAAGGGATAGACCCTCTACATCTGCAGCAAGTGCATCTACTTCTTAATTTATATCACTTGAAGCTATTATGGACCAACTGATGATTCAACAAATGGACATAGTTAATATTCAAACTTAGTTGTAAGAGATAGGAGCAAGAAATGCATACAATAATGAATATTAGCAGAGGAGAGTTCAGCATGATATTGATGAATATTAGCAGAGGAGAGTTCAGAGAGTTCAGCATGATATTGATTTTTAGAATGCTATGGTAAGACATCTTAGGGGTGAACCTAATGTGAACTTTCCTGCTTGCCCCAGTTTCACTCCCTATTCTCCTTTTCATGATGAAGAAGAAGAAAAAGGGGGAGAAGAAGAAGAAGTTGATGATGAAGAGGAAGGAGATGAAAATTGATGTTTTATGAGTTTAGTTTAGTATATTTTGATGTTTGTTTGTTATCTGTGAGTGTATTGTGATGTACTTTTTTTTGGAACATGTTGTAGTAAAACCTTTTATGTTGTGTTGTTACCTGAATCTGTAATAGTAAATGTAGACTTTAATTTTTTTTGTAGTTTTAGTATTTTTAGTTTAGTTTCTTAGTTTTTGTATTTATGTTTTTAATTCTCAATAAGTTCTTTCGAATATATTATGTTTTATTTAATGCTTTAAAGCCTGTAAGTAGTTTTATAGTTAGTAGCTGCAGTATAATAAAACCCAATTTCATAGTCTTCCTCTATAAGTCAATTTTTATTTTCATGCATTCATTGTTTTCTTTCACCTACTAAATTTTATATTAAATTTTTGAAAACTCACTTAAAAACTTAAGTTTTGGGGAAAGAAATTTTTTTTTTGAAAAGGAGTAAACTAAATTTTATTTGTCCTTAAGAAACTATATTTTTAAAAATTAATTTAACATGGGCTAGGATATTAAGATTTAACTTTAAATGACTATACTTTTGTTTATAAATATTGTGGTAAATTTAGGTAAAAGGTTTTTAATAATGAAACTCAATTCTAAAGTTAAAGATATTTGGTCTGAGAGGATATTCAAAGTAAAGAAAATTGTTTTTTGAAATGTTAAAAATTTTAGAGTTTCATGTAAGAAGAAAATAATGAGACTTTATGGAAAATCATAAATTAATATGAATTTATAAAGTGAAGAAAGGTATAGAGTTTTGGCTTTACGAACAGGATAGTGATGTTCAAAATTACTAAAGGTAGTCCAGATATAATAATCCTCAATTGAAAAAGAAAAGGAAAAAAAGGGGATTGAAAAGATCCTAAAAGAAAAAAAGAAGAAAAGAAAAGGAAAAGAAAAGAAAAATAAGTGAGGAGAAGCTTGAGGAGATGTCTAATAAAAAATTGGCTTCACGTGAACCAACTTAAGGAAGGAGCTTTATTACTTTTTCTAAACTTATATTGGAGTATTAGTAGCATTCTAAGTAAGGTTTTCATGAAGTTCTTTTTAATATGAATGCTCTAAATGTCCTTAATTTAACAAATTGAAATTCTTCTTGAAATGATTAGAGATTCATAAATCTTAAATTCGATTACTAAATATTCCTAGACTTACAATTTGAATCTAAGTTATTGAAGTTTTTTTCTTAAATTTTGCTATTCTTTATGTTAAACTAAAGTATAGAAGTTATAAGTAAATCTCTATCCCAAGTCATACTCTTTTATGTAATAAAAGTGTCACTTGAGGACAAGTAACATTTAACTTTGGGGGACTTTGATACACCAAAATAATATACTATTTTAAGTGTTTATTTTAAGCTTATTTTTTGTGATATTGCACTTTAAAGAAGGGTATTTTTGTGTTTATGTTGTGTCGGCGCTATTTCAGGTGTTGGAGGGGAGGTGCCCGTAAGAAGCTGTCGGTCACCAGAATCAAAATCCCGTCGCCCGCTTCGGAAGGACGTGGAAGTATTGAATCAAACTGACCCCATATTTTTCATAGTTTAAAATGAAAGAGCATTGTACCTCAAATCCTGTATCTATCCCGAAGGATAAACACAAGACTTGAGGATGATGCTAGGTCAAATAAACTTAGAAATACATGACATATGTTTGGTCTACGAAACCATTTTATTTGCCGACACATTCCTATATTTAATATGAAAAATTAAATAGTGTTTATTTTAAGCTGGGTTTGGAAAAGCTTCTTATAAGGGCAAGCCCCTATAGTTAATTACATCTTAAATGACTGAAGTCTCTTAAGAATACACTCGATAAAAATCAAGAAAAAATTATCTTCAAGGACTTCAGAAGGGTGAGACTTTTCAACAAAATCGGACAAAGAGGTGTGCAAAGGGGAATGGTTCAAACTTGGAACATTTATTATAGAATTTAAAGGAGGAAGAACTAGGGGATGTCACAGATCTAGAGGAGATCCTTGGTGACTTCCCAGTCTACCCTATGGTTTGGCTTCAGTTTTGAGGAGAAATTATTCTAGTGTTTCATCCTGCCCATTTTATTTTATTGGGGCTTACATTCATATGAAACGATCACACAAACAGCTTGAAAGATGTGAGGATTTAGGTCGTGACAGACGACAACCTCGAAATCCTTAAACTTGTTAGGGCTTAGATTGCACAGTAGAGCTGTACAAATGCCTAAAGATAAGGTGAGGATTTACGTTGCATAAGAAAGCAACCTCAAAGTCCTATGGCTTCGTTGTTTAAGTCTGAGGAAGGAAGATTGGTTTAGCTGGGGAAGACAGGTTTTGCTGTTGAAGATGGCCGTGCTGCCCACCATGCTAGCTCAAAGCTCCTTGCCATGACGAGTTTGAGTTATATAGCGTATCGAGTTATAATGTCAAATCTGGTGGCTCTATGGTTGAAGTTCTTTAAATTTTATGAGGGCATATTAAAGTTGATTAGAGGGACACCGGTTAGGA